>NC_069499.1:582856807-583043180 GCF_027579735.1 Bombina bombina
AGAAGTTGTTAACTGGGCAATGACTTCATGAGGTTGGAGAATGGTACCAGACTCAGGAACTGGGGTATCTTGAAATTGTCTGGAAAGTGCGTCTGCTTTAATATTTTTTGAACCAGGTATGTAAGACAAATTATAGTGAAACCGAGAGAAGAATAAGGACCAGCGTGCTTGCCTGGAATTTAGTCGTTTGGCTGTTTGGAGATACAGAAGGTTCTTATGATCAGTAAGTATAGTAAATGGCAAAGAAGTACCTTCCAGCCAATGTCTCCATTCATCCAATGCCATCTTGATGGCAAGCAACTCTTTATTCCCTACGTCATAGTTAAATTCGGAAGGAGTGAATTTTTTAGAGAAAAAAGCAACAGGATGAATCCTTCCAGTCTCTGGTATTCGTTGAGACAGAACCGCTCCAGCAGCAACAGAGGAAGCATCCACCTCCAGAATAAATTGAAACTCAGGATTTGGATGACGAAGGATAGGAGCTGAGGAAAAAGCTTCTTTGAGAGATTCAAAAGCTTCTATAGCCTCAGACGGCCATACTTTACAGTTTTGTCCTTTTCTTGTGAGAGAAGTAAGAGGAGAAGTAATAGTAGCAAAATTCTTGATGAACTTTCTGTAATAATTGGCGAAGCCTAGGAAACGTTGTAAAGCCTTCAAAGAATCAGGTCTAGGCCAATCCAAAATGGCAGAAAGTTTAGTAGGGTCCATTTCGAATCCAGATGCCGATATTACATAACCCAGAAAGGGTATGGATTTTTGATGGAAAGAACATTTCTCCAGTTTAGCAAACAGATGGAATTCTCTTAGACGTTGAAGTACTTTCTTGACGTGGTGCACATGATCTTGGTGGTTCTGAGAAAAAATTAAGATGTCGTCCAGGTATATGATAACAAAAATATTCAAAAAATCACGAAAGATCTCATTTACAAAATGCTGGAAAACCGCCGGAGCATTGCATAGCCCAAAGGGCATGACCAAATATTCATAATGCCCAAATCGAGTGTTAAAGGCAGTCTTCCACTCATCTCCTTTGCGTATACGGATCAAGTTGTATGCACCACGTAGGTCGAGTTTGGTGAAAATGGTGGCTCCCTGAAGATAAGTAAAAAGTTCAGGAATAAGGGGCAGAGGATAACTGTTCTTGATGGTAATCTGATTCAATCCACGATAATCAATACAGGGTCTTAATCCGCCATCCTTTTTTCCCACAAAAAAGAAACCAGCCCCTACAGGGGAAGAGGAGGGTCGAATAAATCCTCTAGCCAGATTGTCTTTTATATATTCTTCCAGAGCCATGTTTTCTGGTTTAGAAAGTGGATATGTTTTGCCTCGAGGATAGGCAGCCCCAGGAAGGAGGTCAATGGGACAATCAAAAGGGCGATGAGGAGGAAGACGTTCCGCTTCTTTTTTGGAGAAGACATCCACAAAGTCATGGTAATGCATAGGTAAGGATTCCGGAGTTTCAACTGTGAGAGCAATAGTGAGTGGTAACTTAGTAATCTCTTGAAGACATTTAGTCTGGCATGTAGATCCCCAGGAAGTGAGTTCACCGAAAGTCCAAGAAAAAATGGGATTGTGAATCTGGAGCCAGGGTAATCCCAAGATAATGGGAAATTGCGGAGTGGGAATGACATCGAAACAAATTGTCTCAGAATGAAGTATTCCTACGGTGAGGATTAAGGGTTGAGTAGAAAACTGAATGTATCCAGAACCCAAAGGATCTCCACTGACCGTAGAGACTGAAATGGAATACTCCTTCTTTAGTAAGGGTATAGAATGAGTAGAAACAAATGTAGAGTCAATGAACACACCTCCAGCACCAGAATCAATTAGGGCTTGGGTATAGATCTTCTTTTGTCCAATTAGAAGAGTTACTGGAACAAAGAGTTTCTTGTATAGGGAATGACCACTATTTTGGCTTAACTCAGTTCCCTGGACTAGAGTTAAGCCCTGGCTTTTACTGGCCTAGTAGGACAATCCCTTAATAAATGTCCTTTAAGGCCACAGTACAGACATAAGCCAAGAGTCCGTCTTCTTAAGCGTTCAGTCTCAGTTAATTTTATACTTCCTACTTCCATGGGTTCAGCCTGATCAGTAGTAGGAGAGGCTGGAGTGACTGGACTAGAAAAACGAGGAGCTAAACGAAAAGGAGTTCGAGTGGCAGTCCTCTGTGTTCTATCCTTTTCTTGTTGGCGTTCACGAAACCTGGCGTCGAGACAGATACAGAGATTTATTAAGGCTTCTAAGGACTCTGGAAGTTCACGATACACCAATTCATCCTTGAGACGCTCAGAAAGTCCTTTACGGAAAGCGGCTCTGAGTGCTCCCTGATTCCAAGTGGTTTCAGAGGCAAGGGTGCGGAACTCAATTGCATATTGAGAGACTGGTTGATTTCCTTGACGTAAATCCAGGAGAGTTGCTTCAGCAGCGGATGACCTTCCAGGTTTATCGAATACGTTTGAGAATGTAGATAGAAATGTATCAACATCCAACAGTATAGGATCATTCTTTTCTAGCAAAGGTGACACCCAAGCCAAGGCTTTTCCTTTCATTAAGGAAATAAGAAACGTGATTCTAGAAGAGGCAGTAGCAAAGAGAGTAGGGCTATTTCGGAAATGAAGACGGCATTGATTCAAAAAGCCTCTACATTCTTCAGGATTCCCATCATATTTATCCGGAAGAGGAATCCTGGGACTTAGTTGTACCTGAGACTGATTGTTAGGAATCGGAGGAGGTAATGCCTCAATCGGATTTGGATTGGGATTAGGATTGGGAGGTGCGGTAGCAACCAAATTTTGTAATAGAGCAGTAATTTGATCAAGTTTAGTGTCCAGAGACTGCAAGTGAGTGGCATGAGAACCCAAGAGCTGTCCCTGGTGAGCCACGGCCATAGATAATTCAGTGGGGTCCATTTTTATGGCCCGTTTGTAATGTCAGCCGCTCTGGAATCAATCCGGGATGTAACCCAACTGCTAGCGTGAATTGAAAGCACACGCTAGCACACTGAGAAATATCCAGGACGTGACCCACTCAGGAAGCAGATTAGAAGATAACAAAAATGAATATTGTTCCAGAATGCAGGAAAGCCACAAAGGATAAAACGTCCCTTTAAGTAGTACAAAGAACAAAAAGGAAATGCTCTTACTTTGAAGCTTCTGAAAAAGGTCCTCTTTAGCAGGCTTGTAAAACAAAGGAAAAGTTCTCTTTTGCAGCTTGTAAAAGTATAATGTCCCTTTAAGCAGGTTTATAACAAACAGAAAGGCAAAGTTCTCTTTTGCAGCTTGTAAAAGTAAATGTCCCTTTTAAGCAGGTGTATAACAAACAGAAAGGCAAAGTTCTCTTTTGCAGCTTGTAAAAGTAAATGTCCCTTTTAAGCAGGTGTATAACAAACAGAAAGGCAAAGTTCTCTTTTGCAGCTTGTAAAAGTATAATGTCCCTTTAAGCAGGTCTTGTTTAACAAAGAATAGGTTTAAAGGTAAAGGCCAAAGCAAGGTCAGGCAGGCAGAAGTCGGAATCCAAATATCAGCAAAAGGTATAGGCAAAAGACAGGGTCAGGCAAGCAGAAGTCGGCATCCAAGTGTCAGCAAAAGGGTAATAGCTACAGGCAAGGTCAGGCAGGCAGAAGTCAATGTCCAAATATCAGCAAGTAGGGATTAGGCAAGAGGCTTGGTCAGGCAGGCAGAAGTCGGTACACAGAAGAATAAAACTGATATGGTACTCACAATCCAGGGAAACAAACAAACGGGCCCAGATTCAGATCTCCCGCCGAGAT
Source organism: Bombina bombina (assembly GCF_027579735.1). Taxonomy (NCBI): domain Eukaryota; kingdom Metazoa; phylum Chordata; class Amphibia; order Anura; family Bombinatoridae; genus Bombina; species Bombina bombina. Next base: position 582,860,580 of record NC_069499.1, read on the forward strand.
TTAAAGGGCAGGAGCGTAACCGTCATCAGAGGGGTGTGAGAGAAAGCGTCATGTTGCTAAGCAACATGACGTCAGAGACACAGAGGAGTTCCGGGAGCCGCGGCGACACGGCGATGAACGGAAGCGCTCATGACACCAACTTCAGGAAATGATGCTGAGATTTCAGGTGAGGGCATACCCCAAGAAATTATTACAGGCTACAGGTTCGAACCTCCATGGGAATAGAAAAGATACCATAGCCAATAAAGATCAACGCATGACATTTGTCACCAACTACACGGGAGATAAAAATACCTTTCCAGAGGTAATTAAAAAACAATGGGATATCATCACAACAGACAAATCGCTCCCACTAACACAGATGTCACCACCACGGATTGGTTATCGACGGTCCAGGTCACAGAGATCTTCTTGTAAAAACTGATCCTATAGAGAGCTATAAGCATACCACCCGGTTGGATCATAAAAAACCTGGAGTATTCCGCTGCTTGGGTTGTGTTACCTGCAGTGGACTCATTACGGGCCCGTCTTTTACCCATCCGCACAAACGTCAGATATACAAGCATAAACATCGCCTTACATGTACTACGACCTACTTGTGTATTTATTAATTATATATATATATATATATACACACCCCCGATTTATAGGGTATATATAATACAATAATATATAAAATAGGGGCGCTATCTATATATGCCAAATATCTACATATACCAAGATAGTGATATCACAGTTCACAGTATATTACATTTGCATAGGCATACAAACATATATGTAGATGGTTACAGAATAAAAAAAGAAAAAAGGAACCTGTATAGTTGATAATATCAAAATAGACAGATCAGAGTCCAAATAAACTCTAACAAAATCCCCAATGGCTATAGGGGTGTGCAAGGCAGCTCTCCTCGATGTACAAGGCCGTCCACAACGAATCAATCTATAAAGAAGCAGAGAAGGCGCCACATAGCATAATTCCGTATGGTATACCAAATATTATATTGCAGCTCAATTGCACTCACGTGTAGAAAAGCACCAAGATGTGGTGCTGGCTAGGCAGACCGGAACCTCAGAGTTGCCCGGTAAACTCTCCTCTCAGGCTAAAGCTTCCAGCAGCCAAGTTAGTAGTCACCCACAAGGTAAGGTGTGTGGGTGTCAGGAAGGCCCTTTAATTTCTCAGGGAATTGGAGGCTTACTCCAAGCAGGGATATCCAAATAAAAAGCGAAGTAGCAAGTATGTATCAATAAAAGTGTTTATTTTAACACATTAAAAACACAGCTACGCGTTTCTCAGTATCATGTACTGTTTCCTCAGGCTGAATAAAACTATACAAATCTTGCTACCTAATATACCCTATACTAACCAATAAAAATGGCTGTTTAACAAACACACCCTGGTTTCTCTTAATTGGTCACATGATTGCCAGGTGTTTGTAAATAACATTCATGTCACATTTAAATTAATACAATATTGTTTCCTGCATACATCTAAACATCATATACAGCAAAATCCGTTGTACATTTGTTTATAAACAATTTCTAGCGCATTTAAAAGTGTATGTAGAAATATTCAGGCAATTTAATATACATTTAGTAACCAATGAAAAACAGAATCATTATTAATATTCAGATCCGATCCCCATTATTAGGTCAATCCTCATATACATTTAATAACCAGTAAAGAACAAAATCATTATTTATATTCAAATCCGATCCCTATTATTGGATCAATCCTTATCCTACCTTTTGTATCTAAACTCACTTATCCTCTGTGATCGCGCTCTCATGCGTCTTTACATAGTTATAAGTGCTGCGCGTCTCAAATCTAAATTTAGCTTCCATCTCCCAATGTTGCTGAAGGCTTGCATCTATTATTTCGTGAATTTGTTTCTACATAGTTTCATCGTACAAAGTATAAGTATACGGTGACTATGTTATTGTACGTCAGGTAATCAAACCTTTTCCTGCACACTGACGTGTCTGTTTTTCATTGGTATTACCAAAGACAACGTCTCCGGTGGGTGTGTGCTGTTAACTACTTCTTATTGGTGTTACAATGATATGTCGTGTCAAATGGTCATAGGAGGATTAGCCAATGTTATAATATCACACCTCCTTTGTGTTTATGTTTGGTTGAAGCTACGGCAGCATCATAAGATTGTTTTGATAGGTGTGATAGCAGATGTATAAACAAAGTAGACGCTGGCTATCAGAACCGATGTACTAGACACATATCTATTGCTATCATTGTTATTTTATTCTATATCGAGTGTGCATTTAAATACCACACTATAGATCGTTAGATGGCCTCTATCTTCACTTATGAATTCTACTACCCTAGTGACGTGTACATATGGGTTTCCTAAGTGTGAGCTAATTTTTTCACATCTCAGACAAAATAAAATAAAATAAAAATACAAATATAGATACATCATAAGATGTGGCAATGTGAAATTCAGTGGTATGATATATTATAATACTATAATACTATAATACTTGGTGTGAATTGTGCAACGTAATTAGTTATTTGGTTTCGTACCCTTAAGTTTAATCTATTTATGTGTATTTGTTAATTATACATAAGTGTTTTATGTGTATGTTTAATATATTATATAAATGAATTTTAATGTGATTAATATGTATACTAATATATCTGTCCTCAAAGGTTTTTTCAAATAACTTTAAGTGCTCAGTGTCAGTGATTTATTATGTGTTTAATTTTGTGAAAATTAATTTAAAGTGTTTGTGAACATCAATTAAATATTCCTGCACATTTAGATATAATATAATCCATTTATGTGTATTATATTAAAAAGGAATAGTATTCTTATACAGTGTTTTATTATGTGCTTGATTAAGTGCAGAAAGCTACTAGATCCATGTTCATATTTAGACCATTGGGATGTAATGTTCCCAATTGGTAAATCCAAAAGGTCTCACGTTGGCGTAATCTATTGAACCTATTATATAAATTTGAGGGGGGGATATATTCTATTGGTACAATAGAGAATATATTAAGGTTCCCCTGATGTACTGAATGGCAATGTTTTGGAACACTATGATTTTTCAGTTTGTTTTTCATATTTCTATAGTGTTCATTCCATCTTGTTCTAACTATTCTACAGGTACGCCCTACGTACTGAATTTTACATAGTTGGCATGATAGAAGATAAATGACATAAGAGGATGCGCATGTCAAATGATCCTTTATAGAGAAACTAATCCCCGTAGTATATGATGTAAAATTACTGGTTCCTATTTCAATAAATTTACACATTCTGCATCTCTTATATTGACATTTAAAGACTCCATTCTTTTTATTAATGTTCACTTTCTTTCTAATGTTTGTAAGAGATCCTTGGACTCTCCTAGGTGCTTGGTCTTTTTTATTGTTTTTAGCATTTATTACCACCTTACTAGGGGCCAGTAAATTCTTTAATGTAGGTGCCCGTCTAAATATACATTTTGGTTGCTCTTCTAAGTTTCTACTCAGTATTGGGTCTCTCATCAGTATGCTCCAATGTTTTTTAATTATAGTATTAATTAATTTATGACTAGTATTATATTGTGTTATGAACATACTGGTGTTATTTTTATTTTTATTTTCATTTTCCTTATTTTTATCATCAGAAGTTTTCTTTTGAAAATAGTGTTCCCTATTATCTGTTTTAGCTCTTGTATATCCTCTCTCTATTAGCTCTCTTGGATATCCCTTTTCTGTGAATCTTTCAATAAGTGTTTGGCTTTGCATATTGTAATCCGATATATTATTACAATTTCGTCTCAATCTTTTAAATTGTCCGTACGGGACATTTTTCTTCCAAGGAAGATAGTGGTTGCTAGAGAATTCTAGGTAACTATTACAATCCACATTTTTGAAATAATTTTTCGATTCAATCCCACCATCTTTAGAAAATGTTAGGTTTAAATCCAAAAACACTATAGATTTCGTTTCTATTGAACTAGTGAATATGAGTCCCATATTATTTTGGTTAAGATGTTGTATGAAGGATTCTGCTAAAGAGACCTCACCATTCCAAAGGATGATGAGGTCATCTTGGTGCTTTTCTACACGTGAGTGCAATTGAGCTGCAATATAATATTTGGTATACCATACGGAATTATGCTATGTGGCGCCTTCTCTGCTTCTTTATAGATTGATTCGTTGTGTATTTATTACACTGCATTTGCGGTCTGTACTATGTGGACAAGACCTGCGACGATCTCCGGACAAGAATGGCGAATCATTGCTCATCAATCCGAACAGCACTAAAACAGGGTTGTTCTGAGCAAACTGTGGCCCGGCATTTCTTGGAACATAAGCATAAAGTCAGTGACTTAAAGTATACCATCATAGACCATGTACCCCCCATGTCTAGGGGAGGAGATCGCAATAGGCTATTGTTACAAAAAGAAGCCAGATGGACCTATAAATTGGAAACCATCATGCCTAAGGGACTTAATGTTCACTTGGATTGGCAAGTGTTCCTTTAAGAAAATATTTGTTCTAACATCTATGGTAGGAATATTGTTACCCTGTCTATCTAGACAATCTTAATATGCCACAGGCTCTCTCTTTTTATGTATCATGCCTTCCCAAAGAGGTGTCTTTAATTTTACATTATCTATTTGCATATTTGTATTAGGCTAACATGTAAGTGAGCGTGCCATACCCTATAGACTCAGATTGTGTCTGGTTTCCCTGGCAACCAAGTTGTTGCCGGATATGTTGGACCCGCCTGCTCCCATGATAGCCTTACATTTGCTCCCTTCTGTCGTCTCCCCCCCCCCCCCCCCCACACTTCTTCATTATTTTTTTGCTCCCAAATGGTAACATCCTAATTCTAGTAAGATTGTACCTATCGAGTGTCTTTCTTTTCTGGTTTATACTTTGTTTATACTTTGGAAGGTTCGCTGGGGTGGATGCATATCTCTTGCTAGTTTTATAAATAGCCTCTGGTAGGAAACTGTCTTGCTATGATAATCTTAATATGGCATAATTTTTCATATTGCAGCCCTACTGTTTATAATTTTATCTACAGATGCAAGTATTTACATTTCGCTGTCACACAAATGAATGGATCATAGCTTGAGGATTTATGTGTCTTGTTCCCTAGGCGACCTACTTGTGGCCGGATATGTACAGACCCGATCGTTTCTATGACAGTTTTACATAGCAGTTTCCTGTCTATTTGATCTAATCCATTGTTGCTAATTTCACATTGTTTTTATACTGTAACATTATTATGATGATAAGCTTATATCTTAGGGTGATCACTTAGTTCTGTTTGTATTTAGGATGTCACACTGACACGGTTGTACACACCCCTTGGGGCGTGTCTACTGTGTAGAGCGTGACGTCCCTGCACGAGTGTGTATAAATGTCTGGTGCCGGTAAATGCATTTGTATATATTCTGTCTGATGACGAGCCTTTGAAGCTCAAAAACGTTCACATTAAAGTGGGATTGAAAAAAAGCCCTTTGAAGTGCGCTCTTTAGTTTGGATTATATTTATACGCTTTTGCAGCACCCAAGGCTTCAATTGTCTCGTCTGGAGTGCAATCTGCAAACTTTATATATATATATATATATATATATATACACACACACCTATATATATATATATATATATGTATGAGACGTATTACTTATCTACTATATGGTTTTATATTGCCTACCATCAGTAAGTAGAGACTGCCAGGGGGTAGTTAGAACCCATTTTAAGTGGGTGGTGTGTAGTCTGCGGCCGATATAGCATACCACCATTTTATTAAAAAAAAAGATCTCAGGCACCAACACTGAAAGGCAATAACCTGTGTATGGGTTTAAAGGTGGTACTAAATTCTGACACCCTCCAGGGGTTTTGCTACTGTTTATATATGTTTTAAATGGATTACATACATACAGGCATAGAGAAGATACGCATCCTAATATACCAACATTGATAATTGTCTATTTGCTGGATGTAGACAGTTATGTACACCTATAAATTATGACACTCTCCCCTTCCTCCCTTCTCCTCTTATCCATCGCTCTCCCTACCCTGCAGTGATATTTTTACTTATACTTGGGATCAGCAGTTTTTTTTTTTTTTTTCTTAAATGTTGATAGTTATGGCTCCCCTATCATTATGCTGAGAAAATCCACCTCCCAGGTCTCCACACCGGGAATGTGGATCGCTAACAGCAAAAACTGTGGGCCTCACCCCACTCCAGAATATGAGATACTTCCTTCATTGTCAAGGAACTTCTCGTTCCACACTGATGGTTGATGTAAGCCACTGAAGTTATATTGTTTGATTGGAATCTGATAAAATGGGACAAACCCAGAAGAGGCCAAGGCTTTGAAGATTGGACGTAGTTCCAAAATATTGATTTGGAGGGAAGACTCCTCCTGAGTCCACAACCCCTGTGCCTTCCTGGCAGCCCAAACAGCTCCCCATCCGGATAGGCTTGCGTCCGTAGTCACAATCTCCCAAGATGGTCTTAAGAAGCATGTCCCTCGGGACAGATGATCAGGACAGAGCCACCTAGAGATTGATTCTCTCGACCGGCTGTCTAATACAATCTGTTGAGACAGATCTGAATGATTGCCGTTCCACTGCCTCAGCATGCACAGTTGTAAAGGTCTGAGACAGAACCTGGCAAAAGGAATGATGTCTATGCAGGACACCATGAGACTAATCACCTCCATACACTGAGCCACAGAGGGACTCAAGGAGGTCCAAAAGACAAGACATGCCAAAGTTAGCTTGCAACGTTTTTGATCTGTTAGAAATATCCTCATGGATATGGAGTCTATTATAGTACCCAGGAATTCCACCCTGGTACTTGGGATAAGAGAACTCTTTTCCAAGTTTATCTTCCATCCATGTGATTGAAGAAGGCTGAGAAGGTACTCCAAGAATTCTTACACAAGATGAAAGGATGGTGCTTGCACCAGAATATCGTCCAAGTATGGGGCTACTGCAATACCCTGAGTTCTGGCAACGGCTAGAAGAGCCCCAGAACCTTCGTAAATATTCTTGGAGGAGTAGTTAGGCCAAACGGAAGGTCAATGAACTGGAAGTGCTGGCCCAGGAATGAAAACCTCAGAAAAAGAAAGGGTTTCCTGTGGATTGGAACATAAAAGGTAAGCGTCCTTAAGATCTATAGTGGTCATAAATTGGCCTTCCTGAATAAAAGGAAGGATGGACCTTATCGTTTCCATCTTGAAGAAAGTGACACTGATAATTTGTTTAAGCACATTAGGTCCAGAATTGAGCAGAAAGTTCCCTCCTTCTTTGGGACCACGAAAAGATTGAATAAAACCCCAAACCTCTTTCTTAGATAGGCACTGGGACAACAACTCCTAAGGAGGACAGATCCCAACGTACCCTAGAAAGGCATCCATCTTTTCTGGTCTGGTAGACAGATTAGAGAGAAGGAATCTACCCCTTGGCGGATGAGATTTGAAGCCTATCCCACAGATCCTGTACGCCCTTGAACGAAGCGACTAAACAAAAAGACAGTCTGCCCCCTACACGATCCGATTCCCGGATCGGGGGCCGCCCCTTCATGCCGATTTGTTTTCAGCAGGTTTCTTATTCTACTTCAATTTATTCCAAGACTGAGCTGGCTTCCAAGTACTCTTGGGTTGCTCAGGATTGGAGGAGGATTGCTGCTGTTGGGATTTGTCAGAACGAAAGGAACGGAAATGAGAAGATTATTGTCACTTAGACTTGTTCTTCTTATCTTGCGGTAGGAAGGCACCCTTGCCTCCGGTAACCGTAGAAATAATATAGTCCAGGCCTGGACCAAATATCTTTCCCTTGAAGGGAAGAGAAAGGAGTCTGGACTTAGAAGTCATATCCGCAGACCAAGACTTCAACCAGTGCTCCCGGCGGGCTAGGACCGCAAAGCCAGAGATCTTTGCATTTAGCATAATAATTTGCATGTTCGCATCACAGATAAAAGAATTAGCATTTCTCAGAGCTTTAATTCTGTCTTGAATATCCTCAAGGGGAGATTCCACCTCAATGAGTTCCAACAAAGAGTCGCACCAATAGGTAGCCGCTCCGGCAACCGCGGCAACTGCAGCCGCCGGTTGAAACAAAATTTCCGTATGTTGAAACATCCTTCTCAGAAAGTTTTCCATTTTCTTATCTATCAGCTCTCTGAACGAAGAGCTATCCTCAAGAGGTAGACTAGTACGTTTAGCAAGCATAGAGATAGCACCACCCACCTTAGGAATAGAGCCCCACAAATCCAGTTGAGAGTCTGGGACAGGGAACAACTAACTTATTAAACGTAGACGAGGGGGAAAAGAAAGAACAAATTATTTCCCATTCGTTCTTAATAATGTTCACCATCTTACCCGGCACAGGAAAAGTCAAAGGAACTTTCCCGTCTTCGTAAACTCTGTCTAATTTAGGTATCATAGGTTCTTCAGGCAGCACGGCCTCTGGAACCTCTAACATAGAAAAAAACCTCCATTAATAAAAAATGCAAGTGGTTAATTTAAATCTAACGGATGGTTCCTCCGCAGTAGGAGGCATAGACGCTAAGGACTCCGACCCAGAATGTTCACCCATAGAAACTACAGAGCTTAACTCATCATCGGATAACTGAGATAGAATAGCTAAATCCGATAAATATTTAGATGACTCCAGGTCAGGAGAGCTAAGTTTAAACTTTCTCTTGCGTTTGTGAGATCGAGGTAATGCACAGAGGGCCGCAGACACTGCCGTTTGTAACAGCGCTGCAAAGACTGCAGGAAGAAGGCCCCCTCCGGGTGGAGGATTAGATGCGCTACAGGGAAGTGCATGTTGAGTGGATAAATGTAGCAAGGGTAGTAATATACCTGAGAGGTAGACAGCTCAGAGGGACTAAGAGCCTTAGCAGACTTGTCTCTCTTCGTAGACGTTGTAACAGTGTTAAGGCATGTGGAACATAATTGAGTGGCCTCCTCACAATATAAACAGGTATGATTTAGTAAAGAAGTCCTCCATAGTTAAGGTTATACCCACAGAAGGACACAAATAAAAACATTTTTTTATTATAGAAAATTGCACCTTTATACTCCCAATGGCTGGGGCACACACCACCTCCTAGACCCAGACAGATAACAGAGGAAACGCTCTCCTCAGGTTCAAGTCTCAACCGGAATGGAGGAAATGAACATAGACCACACCCGGTCACATGGAGTGCAAGACAGTACTTACCCTTTTATTACAAGTACAGCAAGTAATAGGAGCTGTGCAACACTTTAAAAACGACAGTGAAACTTAAAAGTGAAACCTATTTGTTCCAGCCAAAAACACAGTCTATCGCTCAGGAAAAAAATCACACAAAGCAGCATGTAAATAATTAATACGCTGATTAAATAACCCCAACTGTTCAATAAAACCCCTTCAGAGAATATTAACCCTGAATCCTATCAAGGTGTAAAGGAGCCACACTGTGACCCTGTTATAACATTTTATGTGATAACATTTAAATGATCTTACCTCCGAATCCATGCTGTGGAACAGAACACAGCCTCTTAAGTGTGACAGTCTTATAGCAGCGCTCCTGACATGGACTTGAGTGAGAGAAAGCAGGCAGTGAAACTCTCAACACTGATTGCTTAGGAGCTGTTAGCAGTAGTCTGGATGGTGTCACAGAAAAACATAATTTATGCTTACCTGATAAATTTATTTCTCTTGTGGTGTATCCAGTCCACGGATCATCCATTACTTGTGGGATATTCTCCTTCCCAACAGGAAGTTGCAAGAGGATCACCCACAGCAGAGCTGCTATATAGCTCTTCCCCTAACTGCCATATCCAGTCATTTGACCGAAGACAAGCAGAGAAAGGAGAAACCATAGGGTGCAGTGGTGACTGTAGTTTAAAGTTAAAAAATACCTGCCTTAAAATGACAGGGCGGGCCATGGACTGGATACACCGCTAGAGAAATAAATTTATCAGGTAAGCATAAATTATGTTTTCTCTTGTAAGGTGTATCCAGTCCACGGATCATCCATTACTTGTGGGATACCAATACCAAAGCTAAAGTACACGGATGAAGGGAGGGACAAGGCAGGTACTTAAACGGAAGGTACCACTGCCTGTAAAACTTTTCTCCCAAAAATAGCCTCCGAAGAAGCGAAAGTATCAAATTTATAGAATTTTGAAAAGGTATGAAGCGAAGACCAAGTCGCCGCCTTGCAAATCTGCTCAACAAAAGCCTCATTTTTAAAGGCCCATGTGGAAGCCACAGCTCTAGTAGAATGAGCTGTAATCCTTTCAGGAGGCTGCTGGCCAGCAGTCTCATAAGCTAAGCGGATTATGCCGAGGTTGCCGAAGCCTTTTGGCCTCTCCTCTGTCCAGAGTAGACAACAAACAAAGCAGATGTTTGACGAAAATCTTTAGTAGCTTGTAAATAATATTTTAAAGCACGAACCACGTCAAGATTGTGTAATAGACGTTCCTTCTTTGAAGAAGGATTAGGACACAATGATGGAACAACAATCTCCTGATTGATATTCTTATTAGATACCACCTTAGGTAAAAACCCAGGTTTGGTACGCAGAACTACCTTATCTGCATGGAAGATCAGATAAGGAGAATCACATTGTAAGGCAGATAACTCGGAAACTCTACGAGCCGAGGAAATAGCTACCAAAAAAAGAACTTTCCAAGATAAAAGTTTGATAACTATGGAATGAAGAGGTTCAAACGGAACCCCTTGAAGAACTTTAAGAACCAAATTTAAGCTCCATGGCGGAGCAACAGGTTTAAACACAGGCTTGATTCTAACTAAAGCCTGACAAAATGCCTGAACGTCTGGAACATCTGCCAGACGCTTGTGCAAAAGAATAGACAAAGCAGAAATCTGTCCCTTTAAGGAACTAGCTGACAATCCTTTTTCCAATCCTTCTTGGAGAAAAGATAATATCCTGGGAATCCTGACTTTACTCCATGAGTAACCCTTGGATTCACACCAATAAAGATATTTACGCCATATCTTATGATAAATTTTCCTGGTGACAGGCTTCGGTGCCTGAATTAAGGTATCAATGACTGTCTCGGAGAAGCCACGCTTTGATAAAATCAAGCGTTCAATCTCCAGGAAGTCAGTCTCAGAGAAATTAGATTTGGATGGTTGAAAGGACCCTGAAGTAGAAGGTCCTGTCTCAGCGGCAGAGTCCATGGTGGAAAGGATGACACGTCCACCAGGTCTGCATTCCAAGTCCTGCGTGGCCACGCATGAGCTATCAAGATCACCGATGCTCTCTCCTGCTTGATTTTGGCTATCAGACGAGGGAGCAGAGGAAACGATGGAAACACATAAGCCAGGTTGAAAGACCAAGGTGCTGCTAGAGCATCTATCAGCGTCGCCTTGGGATCACTGGACCTGGATCCGTAACAAGGAAGTTTGGCGTTCTGACGAGACACCATGAGATCCAGTTCTGGTTTGCCCCAACGATGAATCAATTGTGCAAACACCTCCAGATGGAGTTCCCACTCCCCCGGATGAAAAGTCTGACGACTTAGAAAATCCGCCTCCCAGTTCTCTACACTTGGGATATGGATAGCTGATAGGTGGCAAGAGTGAATCTCTGCCCAGCGAATTATCTTTGAGACTTCTAACATCGCTAGGGAACTCCTTGTTCCCCCTTGATGGTTGATGTAAGCCACAGTCGTGATGTTGTCCGACTGAAATCTGATGAACCTCATTGTCGCTAGCTGAGGCCAAGCCTGAAGAGCATTGAATATCGCTCTTAGTTCCAGAATGTTTATTGGAAGGAGTGTCTCCTCCTGAGTCCACGATCCCTGAGCCTTCAGGGAGTTCCAGACTGCCCCCCAGCCTAGAAGGCTGGCATCTGTCATTACAATTGTCCAATCTGGCCTGCGAAAGGTCATACCTTTGGACAGATGGACACCAGAGAAGAGAATCCCTGGTCTCTTGATCCAGATTTAGTAGAGGGGACAAATCTGTGTAATCCCCATTCCACTGACTGAGCATGCAGAGTTGCAGTGGTCTGAGATGTAGGCGTGCAAACGGTACTATGTCCATTGCCGCTACCATTAAGCCGATTACTTCCATACACTGAGCCACCGAAGGGCGAGAAGTGGAATAAAGAACACGGCAGGAATTGAGAAGTTTTGATAACCTGGTCTCTGTCAGGTAAATCTTCATTTCTACAGAGGAAGGAAACTCTTGTGAGAGGGGATAGAGAACTCTTTTCTTCGTTCACTTTCCACCCATGCGACCTCAGAAATGCCAGAACTATGTCCGTATGAGACTTGGCAATTTGGAAATTTTACGCCTGTATCAGGATGTCGTCTAAATAAGGGGCCACTGCTATGCCCCGCGGTCTTAGAACCGCCAGAAGTGACCCCAGAACCTTCGTAAAGATTCTTGGGGCTGTAGCTAATCCAAAGGGAAGAGCTACAAACTGGTAATGCCTGTCTAGGAAGGCAAACCTGAGAAACCGATGATGATCTTTGTGTATCGGAATGTGAAGATAAGCATCCTTTAAATCCACTGTAGTCATATATTGACCCTCCTGGATCATAGGTAGGATGGTACGAATAGTCTCCATCTTGAATGATGGAACTCTGAGGAATTTGTTTAGGATCTTGAGATCCAAAATTGGTCTGAAGGTTCCCTCTTTTTTGGGAACCACAAACAGATTTGAGTAAAAACCCTGTCCCTGTTCCTCTCCTTTGGAACTGGATGGATCACTCCCATAACTAGGTGGTCTTGAACACAGTGTAAGAATGCCTCTCTCTTTATCTGGTTTGCAGATAATTGTGAAAGGTGAAATCTCCCTTTTGGAGGGGAAGCTTTGAAGTCCAGAAGATATCCCTGGGATATAATATCCAACGCCCAGGGATCCTGGACATCTCTTGCCCAAGCCTGGGCGAATAGCGAAAGTCTGCCCCCTACTAGATCCGTTACCGGATAGGGGGCCGATCCTGCATGCTCTCTTAGAGGCAGCAGCAGGCTTTTTGGCCTGCTTACCTTTGTTCCAGGTCTGGTTAGATCTCCAGACCGACTTGGACTGAGCAAAAGTTCCCTCTTGTTTTGCATTAGAGGAAGTTGATGCCGCACTCGCCTTGAAGTTTCGAAAGGCACGAAAATTAGTCTGTTTGGATCTTGATTTGGACCTATCCTGAGGAAGGGCATGACCTTTTCCTCCAGTGATATCAGAAATGATCTCCTTCAAACCAGGCCAGAATAGGGTTTGCCCCTTGAAGGGAATGTTAAGCAGCTTAGACTTTGAAGTGACGTCAGCTGACCATGATTTAAGCCATAGCGCCCTGCGCGCCTGTATAGCAAAACCAGAATTCTTAGCCGTTAGTTTAGTCAAATGAACAATGGCATCAGAAACAAAAGAATTGGCTAGCTTAAGTGCTCTAAGCTTGTCAAGTATGTCATCCAATGGAGTCTCTACCTGTAAAGCCTCTTCCAGAGACTCAAACCAGAAAGCCGCAGCAGCAGTGACTGGGGCAATGCATGCAAGGGGCTGTAGAATAAAACCTTGTTGAATAAACATTTTCTTAAAGTAACCCTCTAACTTTTTATCCATTGGATCTGAAAAAGCACAACTGTCCTCGACAGGGATAGTAGTACGCTTTGCTAGGGTAGAAACTGCTCCCTCCACCTTAGGGATTGTCTGCCATAAGTCCCGTGTGGTGGCATCTATTGGAAACATTTTCTTAAAAATAGGAGGGGGAGAGAACGGCACACCTGGTCTATCCCATTCCTTAGTAATAATTTCTGTAAACCTTTTAGGTATTGGAAAAACATCAGTACACACCGGAACTGCATAGTATTTATCCAATCTACACAATTTCTCTGGCACTGCAATTGTGTCACAGTCATTCAGAGCAGCTAAAACCTCCCTGAGCAATACGCGGAGGTGTTCAAGCTTAAATTTAAATGTAGACATATCAGAATCAGGTTGAATCATCTTCCCTGAGTCAGAAACATCACCCACAGAAAGAAGCTCTCCTTCCTCAGCTTCTGCATATTGTGAGGGAGTATCAGACATAGGTCTTAAAGCGTCAGTATGCTCTGTATTTCTTCTAACTCCAGAGCTGTCTCGCTTTCCTCTAAACCCAGGTAGTCTGGATAATACCGCTGACAGTGTATTATCCATGACCGCCGCCATGTCTTGTAAAGTAAACGCTATGGGCGCCCTTGATGTACTTGGCGCCATTTGAGCGTGAGTCCCTTGAGCGGGAGTCAAAGGGTCTGACACGTGGGGTGAGTTAGTCGGCATAACTTCCCCCTCGTCAGATTCCTCTGGTGATAAATTGTTTAAAGACAGAATGTGATCTTTATTACTTAAACTGAAATCAGTACATTTGGTACACATTCTAAGAGGGGGTTCCACCATGGCTTCTAAACATAATGAACAAGGAGTTTCCTCTATATCAGACATGTTTAAACAGACTAGCAATGAGACCAGTAAGCTTGGAAAACACTTTAAATCAAGTTAACATGCAAAAATTAAAAACGGTACTGTGCCTTTAAGAGAAACAAATTTTGTCAGAATTTGAAAAACAGTGAAAAAAGGCAGTAAATCAAACGAAATTTTTACAGTGTGTATAATAAGCTAACAGAGCATTGCACCCACTTGCAAATGAATGATTAACCCCTTAGTTCAAAAAACGGATAAAAAAAACAATAGACGTTTTTTAACAGTCACAACAAACTGCCACGGCTCTGCTGTGGCCCTACCTTCCCAGCAAACGATTTTGGAAAGCCTAAGAGCCCTTTAGAGATGTCCTATAGCATTCAGGGGACTCCTTGACGAAAGCTGGATGCTCAGTCTGTAATTCTTACTGCGCAATAAAGCGCTAAATTAGGCCCCTCCCACTCATGTTAAACCAGTGGAGAGCCTCAGGAAACTGTTTCTAGGCAAATTTAAGCCAGCCATGTGGAAAAAAACCAAAGCATATATAACAACGCTTAAACATTCCAGCAAACGTTTTATATTGCAAATTTATAAGAGTATTACCTCTGAGAGTAAGCATGATACCAGTCATTATTAAATCACTGTATTCTGGCTTACCTTACATAAATCTGGTATCAGCAGCATTTTCTAGCATTTACATCTCTAGAAAAAAAATAGCAGGATACCCTGCACGCCATTCCCCAGCTGAAGTTACCTCTCTCTTCAGTTATATGTGAGAACAGCAATGGATCTTAGTTACAACCTGCTAAAATCATAGAAATCACAGGCAGATTATTCTTCTATTTTCTGCCTGTGACAAAATAGTACAACTCCGGTACCATTTAAAAATAACAAACTTTTGATTGAAGAAAAAAATAACTACTTTTCACCACTTCTCTCTTACTACCTCCATGCTTGTTGAGATTTGCAAGAGAATGAATGGGTATGGCAGTTAGGGGAGGAGCTATATAGCAGCTCTGCTGTGGGTGATCCTCTTGCAACTTTCTGTTGGGAAGGAGAATATCCCACAAGTAATGGATGATCCGTGGACTGGATACACCTAACAAGAGAAAACAAATGATTACCTGATTCATTACTATTGGGAATTAAGAATCTCGCCACCAGGAGGAGGCAAAGACACCCCAGCCAAAGGCTTAAATACCTCCCCCCACTTCCCTCATCCCCCAGTCATTCTGCCGAGGGAACCAGGAACAGTAGGAGAAATATCAGGGTAAAAAAGGTGCCAGAAGATGAATAAATTTAGGGTCGCCCAACGGAGATACAGGCTGGAGCCGTGGACCCTCTTCCCCTCGATGGAAATTAAATTATCAGGTAAGCATAATTTATGTTTTCCATCTAAAGGAGAGTATAGTCCATGGCTTCATTCATTAATATTGGGAACATATACCCAAGCTCTAGAGGACACTGAATAAAACCAGGAGGGTAAAAGGCGGACCCTAATCTGAGGGCACCACAGCCTGCAAAATCTTTCTCCCAAAAAAAAGCTTCAGCAGAAGCAAAAACACCAAACTTGTAAAACTTTGTAAAAGTGTGTAAGGAGGACCAGGTAGCCGTCTTACAAATTTGCTCCATAGAGGCCTAATTCTTGAAGGCCCAAGATGAAGCCACAGCTCTAGTTGAATGTGCAGTGATCCTCTGAGGATCCTCTTATCTCTACTCTTTCTTCAAACCCAAAACGTCTGTTCTCCACATTCAATACTCTTCTCCGCCCACCCCCACCTCAACTTTTCTCTCAGCCCAAGATTTTTTTTTGTTTTTTTTGTTTTCAAAAGAGCTTTATTCAAGTATAATAAACATACAAAATAAAAAGCGGTCTCATACAATAAAGATTATGAATGTACAAAGCAAAATAACCTGAACAACAGGTCGCATTCAATGAAATAACAATTTGAATCCGTGCAGTAAAAGTAAGTTTGTATTTAGCCAATGGTGTCTCACTTGAACCCTGGCTGTAACAGCAAGTCCACAACCATATTTTGTTTTCATTCTCTGTTAGATACCCCTTCGGGTTGCACATAATGTCACTCCTGAGAATGGCGTGTAGTGTAAGTCCATAGCATTTCCTATGCAGTCCAGGGTCAAGAAAATTGAGTTCCCATTACATTATACCTTAAAAAATTTGGAAGAACTTCGAGACTACAAAAGAGTTTACAAATTTTAACATATTTTCCACCGTGAGGGCCATTATGCATTTCCTGTTCTGGTCATCAACAACTTAACTTCTAATACATACATATTACCCATTATGCTCTATCTGTCGCGCTTTCAATAAAGATCAATTGCCTACCACCTCTGGACCATGTATATACTGCTCCCATAGAAATAACATATCATGGTACATAGTCAAATTTCCTGTTTTAAGATAATGTAATCTTTCTAATATTAAGGTGTGCTGTACTAAATCACACCAATCGCTAAGTGTAGGTGCGTGTACTTTCTTCCAGGCTCTGGCTATTAGCCTTTTTGCTGTATTTATTAGTATTTGATACAGGTTTTTCCTAATCTTACAAGGGATCTCCATGTTGGCATTAAACAAGACACCCTCCGGTGACAATGTCCGATCAATACCAATCGTTTTGCAAATCTGGTTATGTATTTGTATCCAAAATGTGTGTATTACTCTGCATTCCCACCATATGTGATACATGGTACCTTCCTGCCCACAACCCCTCCAGCATTTGCCACTAGCATTTTTAAACATGTGTTTTAGCTTGCCTGGTGTTAGGTACCACCTGGTGAGAATTTTAGTATTAGTTTCAAGCGCTGTTGATGAGTGTGCTGATTTGGCTGTCGTCTGAAACCATGTATCCCACTGTTTACCAGAAAACTGTCTACCCATCTCAGCCTCCCATTTAGATATGTAGTTCGGTTTGTTCGGAAGACTTGATTTAAGAACCATCCTATACATTGTGGAAATCACCCCCTTAGGGTGGTGCTGTGATGTGCATAAAGTTTCAAAAACCGTGAGCGGTCTGAGCAAATCTTGCTTGTTTTGGTGCATAGCTAGGAAATGGCGAATCTGATGGTATCTCAACCAGGATTGGAAAAAAGTGTGGCCTTGTGTTAGTAGGGTTTCTCTCTGTGCTATTCTTCCTTTCTCTGTTAACAGATATACAGGGATATGATCCACTAGATTAGACGTTTGATCTATTTTTAATTTCCTCCCTGACCAGTCTCGTAGGAATTCCTCATTTGGGTCAAGAATTGTTAGAGGGGAATAAGTGGATGTTATGTGTTTGTGTTTGTTGCGTAACTTTAACCAGTCGGACCAGGTTTCTTTGATAATTGGGTAAGCTTCTATTTTTTCTATAGATGGTTTTTGAGGAGCCCAGCACATCCCACCAATATGCGGGGTTCCTAGCAGTTGGGATTCTAGATGGACACTTCTCTTATAAGAGTTGTCCCCTTGCCTGCACCATTCTACTACTTTATTTGCGGCAATTGCCAATTTATAAAAGTGCAGATTAGGGACCCCCAGCCCCCCATCTTCCCTGTGTCTATAGAGCGTGGTCTTAGCTAGGCGCGGGGGCTTCCTATCCCAAATATATGTGTCTATAATCGCTTGTAGCTTATTGATGTCTGTTGACACTCCCGATATAGGCAATGCTTGCATGACATACAGTGCTTTTGGTAATAGTGTCATTTTGGCAGCGGCAATTCTCCCCAGCCAAGAAATATGTTTTTTCGGTAGCCAAGAGGATACCAAATGTTCAAATTCCCCCAGCAATCGGCCGTAATTTAGTTTCCGTAGGGAGATAGGGTCCTGCGTCAAAAATATCCCTAAATATTTTAATGCTTGTCTCTGAATTTTATAGGGGAACATATGTTTAATTTCTAATATTTCTGAGTCTGCTAGGTTTATCGGGTATAGTTCTGATTTGTTAATATTTATCAAGAAATTTGATACTGCTCCAAATGTCTCCAGTTCACTTTGGATGTGTGGAAGAGAGAGTTCAGCTATTGTCAGGAGAATATCGTCAGCGAACATTGCTAACTTATAACATTGGTCTTGTATGGTAATACCCTTTATTTCCGAGTGTGCACGCAATTTTGTGGCCAATGGTTCTAATGATAGTATAAAAAGAATGGGGGAGAGCGGGCAACCTTGCCTCGTCCCATTCCTGATTTCGAGGTGATCAGACAGAGTCCCATTTACTCGTATCTGGGCCGATGGGGTGGAATATAAAGCAAAAATTTTCGAAATAATTGTTTTGGGGAAGCCGAATTTTTGAAGAGTTGTTAATAAAAAGGTCCAATCTAATCTATCGAATGCTTTTTCAGCGTCGGTTGATAGATAAATTGCAGGAATTTTGAATTTTTTAATGTAGTCCAGTAAGTTTAATACTTTTCCAATATTATCTTTAGCCTCCCTTTCTGGAACAAAGCCAACCTGGTCATGATTTATTAGTTTTGGGAGGACTTTATTTATCCTATTTGCTATTATTTTGGAATATAATTTGATGTCTACATTTAACAAGGAGATTGGCCTGAAATTAGCTGGGGTCTCTGGTTTTTTACCGGGTTTAGGGAGTACTGAGATATGGGCCTGTAGCATAGTGTCAGGAAAAACTACAGTATCAGAAATTTGATTGAATAGGGTAAGTAAGTGTGGGGTGAGTTGGGTCTTGAAGGCCTTATAATACCTATTACTGAGACCATCTGGTCCTGGGGCTTTGTCCGGTTTTAATTCTTTAATAGCTTCTGTTATCTCCCTACTGGAGATCTGTGCTTCCATTACCCTAATTTCATCTTCTGTGAGTTTCGGGAGATTTATGCCTTCTAAATACCTTTCACACTCTGACTGATGATTATTTGGCGATCTGTTGGGGAACAAATTATATAGTCTGTGGTAGAACTTCTTGAAAGAGTCCCCAATGGATTTTGTGTCCTCAATATTAGTATTATGTGGTGATTTGAGTGAGTGAATGTAGGAGTTTGTGCGTTGCTGCTTTAATGTTCTAGCTAATAGCTTCCCCGATCTATTTCCCTCACCATAGTATTTTTGTT
This sequence comes from Bombina bombina, assembly GCF_027579735.1. Lineage (NCBI taxonomy): Eukaryota > Metazoa > Chordata > Amphibia > Anura > Bombinatoridae > Bombina > Bombina bombina. Next base: position 582,880,040 of record NC_069499.1, read on the forward strand.
GTACGTGTAATTGGCTTCTCTGTGTTTCGAGTTGTAAGTGTTTATTTAGGTTATCCCTTTTGTGTTGTAGAATCCTAGCTAGTTCCTGATCTTTGGGATGTAGTTTCAGTGACATATCAGCCTCAGATACTTCTTGTGCCAATTTAACATATTCTGCAAGGGTATGTTTGCGTTTATATGCTTGTATTTTGATAAATTCGCCCCTAATATAAGCTTTATGTGCTTCCCATACTGTCGCGGGACTGACATCAGGTGTGTTATTAATAAGAAAATAGCTGTCCAAAAACTCCGCGAATGATTCTACCACTTTTGAGTCAGCTAGCAGCACATTGTCAAGACGCCATGTAAAAGGCTTGATGGGGGCAGAAGGCCATGCTATCACACATTCTACTAAAGAGTGATCTGACCATGTCGTATGTTTGATATGTGCATGTTTAACTAATGAGAGTGCAAGATGGTCTACTAGAATGTAGTCCAGTCTTGAGTAACTTTTTTGTGGGTTTGAAAAAAAGGTGTAGTCTCTAGTGTGCGGGTGAGTGTAACGCCATGTATCATGTAGTGTCAAAGTTCTAATGTCTTTCCAAATAGAATGAAGCATTTTTTGGTTCTGCCGAACATTGGGGTTAGAGCTGTCTAGGTCAGGATCGAGAGGGGTGTTAAGATCTCCCGCTGCAATTAGGGGGCCTTTGACAAGGGCTGTAACCCTATCTGAGATTTGTGAAACAAAACGGTCTTGTCTCGCATTAGGGGCGTATAGATTGACAATTGTCACAGGTCTACCAAACATCAGACCCATAATTCCCAAGAATCTCCCTTCTTTATCCTTATCTATTCTTTGGGGTTTAAATGGAATTGATTTGTGCACCAAAATGCTAACCCCATTGATTTTTTTGGTGGAGTTCGTGCTGTGAAAATGTTGCGGATATTGAGTTGAAAAAAACCTGGGTATCTTACCCGTTTTAAAATGTGTTTCCTGCAGTAAGAGGATTTTCCCTCCTTTCCTATACAGGTCTCTGAGAGCCATATTCCGCTTACTAGGGCAATTGAAACCTTTTACATTTTGGGTAATTATATGTATACTGGGTGTATTAGTTTCTGTCATCCAGAGAGTTGAAGCTAAGTGTAGATAGTCCTAAGTTGTGTGGCAATATTGAAAATAATTGACAGTGATATTTAGCCCAGAATACATATCTAAGATTAAGATGGCCCTCACGGTAGCAACTAGAAAAATAATAAACAAAACAAAATTCAAACAAGATAAATATTGCACAACTGGTGCGAATGAAAAGAGCTATAACTTGCATTCTTTTAAGGGGAGAATACAAAACCCCTGTTTGGGCATGAAATAGATATTACTTCAGGCTTGCACCATGGTGCACCCTGAGTGTTGTTTAGTGAGTGCGCCTATAAACATTTGGACATAAGATATATAACATCTCACCCTGTATATTGAACTATATAGGTCTTCAATCATAACATTTAAATAAACACGTGTTTCCTACCATCACAACATTAAAATATTTACTTTACAATGTGATTCCTACTTATGTCAAAGGCATTAATCGTATCTTATCAACACAATATGTCTCACCTATCTTCATCTTCAAAGGCTCTTGTCTATCAATCAATACGATCATATCCCAACAGAGCTGCGTCCATGAGATCATCCCACCCCGGCCCACTCCACCTTCAAACCACAGAGTGGGCCAGTGCAGGCGACCCCCAGATCATAAACACTGCTGTATCAACTGCAACCTTTACCCCCTAGATTCAATTAAATTCAAACCCACATCAGAAAGAAAGAGAGAAGAGTTCACTTTCCTGAAGTTGTTGCAGAGTCAATTTTTTGAGTGTCTTTATTGACCAATTTTGCTGGTATTTTCTTCCACTCCGATCTCTGTGGTAAAGGTGGGGCCATATGGGGTCTCTCCCCTCTTCTTTCACTGATTTCATCCTGCTGAGGCAAAATGGTGATTTCCAGGTCCTTACAGACCTTCTGTATATCCTCTATTGTATTGCAGATTAATCTTCTTCCCTTCCATGGAATTTGCAGATTGAAAGGGTGGCCCCATCTGTACGGGATATTACGCTGTCTCAATGTGGTGGTGAAGAATCTGAATTCACGTCTCTTCTGTAATGTTCTTGGAGACAAATCTTCAAATAACTGAATGGGGTCAGCCCTGTATTTAAGAGGATATTTCTGTCGTGCTTTTTTCATTATCTCTTCTTTGATTTGGTAACTAGTGATCTTGACAATTACGTCTCTTGGGGGCTGATCACCCAGAGGTTTTGCTCGTAGAGCTCGATGAAATCTATCCAGTGCTATTGTGGCTTCTGAGTCCACTCCCAAGACAAGAGTAAACACTCCTTGTAGATAATCTTCCAGATCTGCTGGTAGGACGGTCTCCGGGATTCCTCTGATTCGAATGTTACTACGACGACTGCGATTTTCCAAGTCGTCTAGCTTGTTCTCCATTTGTAAAAGTTGCTCATCTTGAAAGGCCACTTTGGATCTGAGAAAGAGTATGTTGGAATCAGTTAGGGCATTGGTATCTTCTAATTTTTCTACTCTCTGGCCCATATCTGAAAGTTCTTTTTTAATCTCAGAGATTTCCTCCCTTATGCATTGTTTAACTTGGCCAATTAGGTTGGAAAAGTCCTTTTTTGAGGGTAATGAATTCAGCAGGGCTCTAGGAACTGAGACAGCATGTTCTGAACTCTCTCCCTCAGATTCAGATGAGGCTGAGGAAGCATCTTCTCTGGTATCGCTTGTAGTTGTTAGCACTTTTCCAGGTGTATCTATGTGCTTGAAAAAATTGTTTACAGAGGGGTTTGTTGCTGCCCGTTTTTTAACACCTTTGTCTAGTTTGCCCCCTTTTTTAGGAGACATTTTAACCCCTGAGTAAGAAAGATCGGTATTTTAAATCTCAATAGGGAGGGCGAGATGTATTCAATTACCGGTGTAGTGAGTAAATTATGTCTGCCTCTTTTGTCGCTAGTATCAGTGTTACTGTAGCCCGTGTATTTTTCATCAGCTGTAGGCTTGCGGCCGGGGTGTATTGTTTACTATCTTTCCTGCCTTCTCAGGCTAGTCATACGTGTTCAGAAGTACGCAGCATGTGTCAGTGGGTTATACTTTAATTGCATGATGAGCACCGATTATATTAACCGATGTAGAACACATCTCTTGTTTCGTTATTATGCTGTATTGCTATCCCCTTATAGCAGGTTCACCTTTCATCACTTTAAAATGCCATGCGTTCCCATTCAGTGTGGCTGGTTGCGGCCTTCCACTAAATTTGATGCTTCCCTTCCCTGGGTTTCACATGAGCACAGTAAGTCCACAAAAGGGCACACACCTTATGCAACACATATCCGCTTACCACTGCGGTCACTTTTCACCCGGCGGACCGTCTGGCAGCCTTCATTTCTGTCCGCGGTCTGTGCCACGTAGCTTGAATGCGATGCAGGCCGCAAGCCGCGGCGTAATGTAATGCCGTCCTCTTGTTGTTATGTTATAAATCCGGTCAGATGGTAATCCGGGATGGTAAGTAGGGCTTGTCGAGACGTCTTAGCGGATCAATTGAGCTAGGCACCTTCACATTTAAGTTGATTTAGCCCTTTAGGGAGACAAGAGCTCACAAACGTGCAGCCATCTCCTTTGAGCGCTGGCTCCGCCCCTCAGCCCAAGATTTTGCCAGCTACTTCAACAACAAAATCGACTCCATCAGAAATGAAATCAGCTCTCAACATACTACCGGTCTCCCACCCCCTCAAAAGCTCACAATCATCCAAAACCCACATAGCAATAAATTTAGCTTTTCTGCCCCTGTTACAGAGGATTAAGTTTCTGCCCTTATACTATCCTCTCACCTCACTACCTGTCCCCTCGACCCTATCCCCTCACAACTACTCCCCTCCCTCTCTTGTACCCTTACCCCTAAACTTACACACATCTTCAACCTCTCCCTCAGCACTGGTATAGTTCCCACATCTCTTAAATATGCATTAGTCACACCAATCCTCAAAAAAAACCTTCTTTCGATCCAACCGTCCCATCCAACTACCGCCCTATTTCCCTACTACCTCTTGCCTCAAAACTTCTTGAAAAGCTAGTATATGCTCGTCTATCCCATTTCCTTATATTAAACTCCCTCATTGACGCATTGCAATCTGGATTTCGCCCCCTTAACTCAACAGACAGCAATTTTTAAGGTTACCAATGACCTACTTACAGCAAAATCAAAAGGCCACTTCTATCTACTTATCCTCCTTGATGTCTGCAGCCTTTGATACTGTCGACCACCCTCTTTTGCTCCATACCCTACAATCCTTGGGCCTCTGTGACACAGCTTTCTGTTGGTTCTCTTCCTATCTGTCTAACCATACCTTTAGTGTAGCCTTCACTGGGGTATCCTCTGCCCCGTTACCTCTTTCTTTTGGGGTACCGCAAGGCTCTGTCATTGGTCCCCTTCTCTTCTCAATCTACACGTCCTCACTAGGTTCCTTAATAAAGTTCCACAGGTTTCATTATCATTTGTATGCTGACGATACCCAAATCTACCTCTCTGCACCAGAACTATCTCCTTCCTTGCTAACCCGTGTCACTAACTGTCTCTCTCATATCTCATCTTGGAAGTCATCTCACTACCTCAAGCAAAACCTCTTGAAAACTGAGCTCCTTATTTTCCCCCCTTCTTCTAAAATCTCCACCACCCATGTCTCTAACTGTTGACAACTCCATCATTACCCAAACCTCACATGCCCGATGTCTTGGGGTCACACTTTCTCAGATCTTTCTTTCACTCCGAACTGTCAGTCCTTGGCTAAAGCCTGCCGCTTCCACCTTAAAAACATAGCTAAAATTAGATAATTCCTTACACAAGACACAAAGATTTTAATTCACTCTATCCTCTCTGGTCTCCCTAGCTGCCGCCTAGCTCCTTTACAATCCATAATCCTTGCATCTGCCGCACCTCTCTGCCAATCCCTTCACAGGCTTCCACTTGCCTCCAGGATTAAAAACAAAATTCTCACTCTGACACACAAAGCCCTCAATTGCACTGCTCCCCCCTACATCTCAGACCTTGTCTCCAGATACTCTCCCTCCTGTCCCCTTCGCTCCGCTCATGATCTCCTATTCTCCTCTTCTCTTGTTACCTCCTCACATTCCAGTCTACAAGATTTCTCAAGACCGGCTCCCATCTTTTGGAACTCTCTGCCTCGCTCCACAAGAATCTCCCCTAGTTTTAAAAGCTTCAAGTGCTCCCTGAAGACACTACTATTCAGGGATGCTTACAACCTACACTAACCTTCCTATCTCCATTGCTATCCCCTAAAACCCCATAGCATGTAAGCCTATGAGCCCAGCTATTTGTAGTTCAGCTTCTTAAGAGCCGACAACAACAGTGCAACTCTTAGCAGGACCCTCTCTCCCCATTTGATCCCTGTAATAGTTTTTTTATATACAACCCATGTTCATAGAGCTGCGGAACCTGGTGGCACTCTACAAATACCTGATAATAATGATAATAATAATAATAATGAGGGTCACATTGCATGGCAGCTAGCTCAGATACTCTGCATGCCGATGCAATAGCTAACAGAAAGAGAACCTTGCAGGACAGAATCTTAAACTCTATGGAATGCAAACGAAATCCTCTGCAAAACCTTAAGGACTATGTTTAAGCTCCAAGGCGGAGCCAACTGCCTAAATACAGGTCTGATTCTAGAAAGAGTCTGAACAAAAGATTGGATGTCAGGGAGCTCAGCGAGTCTCCTATGCAACAAGAATGATAATGCCGAAATCTGTCCCTTTAAGGAAATAGCGGCAAGACCCTTCTCCAAACCATCCTGGACAAAGGACAGAATCCTGGCTACATTTCACCTTATGCCAAGGATATCCATGCTTTTCACAGTAGGACAAGTAAGTCTTCCACACCTTATGGTAGATGCGACGAGTGACTGGCTTCCTTGCCTGAATTAGAGTATCAATCACACTTTCAGAAAAGCCTCTCTTGGCTAAGACTAGGCGTTGAAACTACACGCAGTCAGCCTCAGAGAATCTAGATTTTGATGCTGAAGGGGGCCCTGTGACAGCAGATCCCTGCAACGGGGTAACCTCCATGGCGGATAGGATGAAATCTTCACCAGATCCGCAAAACCACGTCTTCCGCGACCACGAAGGAGCAATCCACAGTTGTCCATACCCAGAATGTGAATCGCTGAGAGCAAGCAGTTGTGGCCCACTCCAGAATCCGAGACACCTCCCTCATCGCGAGGAGGCTCCTCGTACTTCCCTGATGGTTGATGTAAGCCACCAAGTAAGGTTGTCGGTCTGGATTCTGATGAAACTGACCGACCCCAGAGAAGGCCAAGCCTTCAGAGCATTGTAGATTGCTCCTAGTTCTAGGATGTTGATCGGAAGGAGAGACTCCTCCCTGGACCATTTTCCTTGTGCCACCCTGGCACCCCAAACAGCTCCCCATACTGACAGACTGGCGTCCGTGGTCACAAACTCCCAGGACGTTCTCAAGAAGGATGTCCCCATAGACAGTTGCTCCGGACGAATCCACCAAGAGAGGGAGTCCCGAGTCCGAGCATCCAGGGATATCAGCTGTGATAGATCTGAATGATCGCAGTTCCACTGTCTCAACATGCACAATTGAAGAGGTCTGAGGTGGAACCTAGTGAATGGGATGATAACTATGCTTGACACCATGAGACCTATCACCTCCATAAATTGAGCCACCGATGGGCTTGAGGAGCACTGAAGGCCAAGACAGGTGGATGCAAGCTTCCTGCGACGCTGATCTGTGAGAAATATCTTCATGGACATAGAATCTATTATCGTACACAGGAACTCCACCCTGTTGCTGGGAACCAGGGAACTCTTTCCTGAGTGATCCAGAGACCAGTCAGGGGCCGCCCCTTCATGCCGATTTCGTCTCAGCAGGCTTCTTGCTCTGATTAGACTTGTTCCAAGATTGAGCCGGCTTTCAAGATCCCTTGGACTGGTCCGCTTTTGCGGCGGGTTGCTGGGCCTTGTCCGCACGAAAGGGACGAAAAGTAGATCCTTTAGGATTAGCATTCTTATCCTGCGGTAGGAAAGCTCCTTTGCCTCCCGAACCGTGAATTTAATTGAATCCAATCCTGGATCGAACAGGATCTTTCCTTGAAAAGGCAAGGACAACAGCCTCGCCTTAGAGGTTGTCCACAGACCAAGATTTTAGCCACAGAGTCCTGCGCCCTAAAACAGAAAAAAATGACACCTTAGCATTCAGGCGAATAATTTGCGTTCTTCAGAGTCTTCATCTTCTCCTGTATCTCGTCGATGGATGTCTCCCCTTCAACCATTTCACACAGGGATTTACACCAATATGTCGTAGCTCCAGCGACCGCCGCAATGGCCGCTGCTTGCTGAAAAACAAACCCTGTGTGCTGAAACATCTTTCTCAACATGTTTTCCAATTTCCAGCTTTTTATCCATGGGCTCTTTAAACAACAAACTATCCTCGAGGGGAAGTCGTCCGCTTCGCGAGCGTATAGATAGCCCCATCCACCTTAGGGATGGTCCCCCACAGCTCAAGCTGAGAGTCCGGAACGGGGAACAGTGTTTTTAAAGGAAGAAGAAGGGGAAAAGGAGGAACCTAATCGCTCCCATTTGTTCTTAATAATATTAGCCATCTTAACAGGAAAGACTGAGGCACTACCCTGTCCTCATATACCTTGTCAAGCTTAGGAATCGCAGGTTTCTCCGGTATATTAGGTTCCGAAACCTCCAGAGTAGCAAGTACCTGCCGCAACAGAAAGCACAAATTCTCCATCCTAAACCTATAACCAGACTCCTCGACGCCGGAGGTTTAGTTGACACGGACCCCGACCCAGAAGGGGCCTCCTCCAAAGAGTCTGAGTGGGCCTCGTCATCGTATAGAGCCTCTGGATCTCCCATCGGCAAGGACAAACCCTGGGCCGGACCGCTATGATAAACCCTACGCTTGCGCTTAGCAGAACGTGGTAAGGCATGGATCACTTTTGAAACCGCTGATTCTAGTTGGTCTGCAAAGTCTGACGGCCAACGAATCTCTCCCGAAGGAGTAACGGTTGGACTCCTGGGCGCTGCATGTGCAATCGGAAATTAATGTAGTGAACGCACCGCCTGGGATGAAGAACCCTCAGAGGTGGACGGCTCAGTAGTACTAGACATCTGTTTACATTTAGATGTTGTAACTTTATCAAGGCATGTGGAACATAGTTGAGCACGCTGATCTACCAGAACCTCCTCACAATAAACACAGGAATGAGACTTTATTAAGGAAGGAGAGCCTTCCAACACGTCAGAGTCCTCCATCGCTTGCACGTTTGGTTAGATTAACTTTATTTATTAAAAAAGGCACCTTAATACCACCAATGGCCGGGGCAATCACCACCTTCTAGGACTCGGACTACAGAAACCGCTACGTCTCCCGCGCCACAGATCAACAGAGAAGGATAGAAAGCCACACCCAGTCACATGGAATGCCAGGAAAGACCGCCCCTGCACTAGGGAAAAACGTGCCAAAAAATAGCCGTGCAAGTTTCAGCAAGTAAATTGAAAGTTACACACATTGCCAGAGCCTCATCTCGCACATAACGCAGCAATGACACAATATCATGTATAAACCCCCCTGTTAAATAATCTCCTTTCCAGGAATATTAACCCTTGATTCTGTAAAGATAAAAAGGTGCCACACTGTGGCCCTGTCTTCTATGTTATCACTATTAATAAAAAATGAAACAATCTTACCAGAATCTACGCTGTGGAACAGGAACACAGCCCTTTTAAAGTGTGAAAGGTTAGTAGCCTTGCTCCTGACATGGACTTGAGTGAAGAAAGCAGGCAGTGAAACTCCTCAACGCTGATTGCTTGTGAATCTGTTTATATGAGTCGGGATGGTTTCGCAGAAAGACTCTCCCTGCATCTCCGGACTCTAAGTTTCACCCAGGCTCTCACTGAGAGGCTGACAGGACTACTTAAAACTCCCACTGCGAAGAGTACTACACTCCATAAGAGACTACTCCGAAACTCCAGCCATCCTCCTGTGATGAAAGGCAAAGGATAACTGGGGGATGAGGGAAGTGGGGGAAGTATTTAAGCCTTTGGCTGGGGTGTCTTTGCCGCCTCCTGGTGGCCAGGTTCTTAATTCCCAATAGTAATGAATGACGCCATGGACTCTCCTCCCCTTTGGGTGGAAAACTTTCCCTGCATCCCCAGACTCTTTCATCAATACTCTCACTGAGAGGTTGACATGACTACTTAAACATTTTTCAGGACTCTCCGAATCTTCTGCCACCTCCTAACGTGACGAAAGGCAAAGAATGACTGAGGTAACGAAGAAGTGGGAGGGATATTTAAGCCTCTCGCTGGGGTGTCTTTCTTTCCTCCTGGAGGCCAGGTCTTGTATTTCCCAACAGTAAGGAATAAAGCTGTGGACTCTCCCTATCTTAGGAAGGAAAGCCTAATTTCCAGCAAACTGGGTACTGGCAGACAGCTGCCAGAACCTAACATGGCGGCTAATAGGTAGAGGGAGAGGGTTAAAGAGCTGTTTGGGGAGGGCTCAGGGAGGTTGGGTGGTAAGGAGGGACCCTACACTGCAGAAAATATATAATAATAAAAAAACCCACAAAACTTATTTTTATACTGACTTTCTGCCAGTACATAAGATGGGGGTGACCCTTGGGGGAGGGAAGAGAGCTGTTTTTGAGAGGGATCAGGGAAGGATCAGGGGGTGGGATGCGTCAGGTGGAATACTGAGCTCTACACTAAAGGTAAGATTAACCCTACAAGCTATCTAATTAACCCCTTCACTGCTGGGAATAATACAAGTGTGGTGCGCAGCTGCATTTAGCGGCCTTCTAATTACCAAAAAGCAATGCCAAAGCCATATATGCCTGCTATTTCTGAACAAGGGGATCCCAGAGAAGCATTTACAACCATTTGTGCCATGATTGCACAAGCTGTTTGTAAATAAAATAACAATAAAATACTGTCCCCACTGCAGAACCAATGATACCAAGTATCACAGAGGTGCCACTTTTCAGGCATATGAAAACTCCCAGAAGATCAGATGCCCCGGTCAGCTCTTCAAACAATGACAAATATCTTAATTTGGAAACAATAAAGAAAAGAATGTGCTCCATTGGCGTAACATCTCAGTGTGGTATCCCAACAAATGATTAAACCCCTAGTGTGCAGAGTACTCACAAATTTACAGCACTTATCACAAAGTGCAAGATAGTGCCTTTATATAGTGTTTAAATGCGTTTTTAAATACATTTTATATCCAAGTCAAGCTTAATTTATTGATCCAGTCCACCATTAATCCTGTATGGTATATTTTGTTTGCTGTGGGATGTGGTGATCGATTGGCTGCTGACTGTGACCGGTTGTGAGCTAGCTGGGGAGCTCTTAAGAACCCATACTATCTTGCACTTTGTGATAAGTGCTGTAAATTTGTAAGTACTCTGTACACTAGGGGATTTATTAATTTGTGGGGATACCACTGAGATATAACGCTATTGAAGCGCCTTCTTTTCTTTCCAGTTTGTAAATAATTTCAGTGAGAAACCTAAAATTGTGAAAAAGTGAACGATTTTTTTTTTTAATTGATTGCATTTGGCGGTGAAATGGTGGCATGAAATATACCAAAATGGGCCTAGATCAATACTTTGGGTTGTCTATTAAAAAAAACATTATATATACATGTGAAGGGTTATTCATGGATTCCTGACAGATATCAGTGTTACAATGTAACTTTTGCTAATTTTGGAAAAAAATGGTTTGGAAAAAGCAAAGTGGTACTTGTACTTATTGCCATATAACCTGCAAATACCCAATGTTTACATTTTTTTTGCTGTATTTCTAAACTCAGGACAAAATTTAGAAACCATTTAAGCATGGTAAATCTCGCTCTGAACCTGATTTCATGCACTATAAGTTTCTTTACTCTTACACATCTGCCCTACACCTAGCTAAGCAAACCTACTTCTCTTTTCTTATATCCACTCACTCCTCAAACCCTAAAAGACTCTTCTCCATTTTCAAATCTCTCCTCTACCCACCTGCACATCCCCCCTCATCTGCATTCAGTGCTCAAGAACTGGCTTACTACTTTTTCAATAAAACACTTACCATCCGAAGAAACATCCCAACACAAGCCTGCAATCTCCCAACTTTGTTCCCAGTCACCCCCTCTGCCGCTCTCAGCACCCTCCTCCCAACCACTAAGTGAAGTGGCTTCCCTATTGTCTTCCTCATGCCTCACTACCTGCCCACTCGACCCTATTCCTTCACATCTTATACCTTCTCTGTCTCCCACCCTCACTCCGGCTCTTACTCAGATATTAAACCTATCCCTTTCTACCGGCTGATTCCCTGCCTCCTTCAAACATGCAAAGGTCACCCCCATCCTCAAAAAACCCTCCCTTGACCCTAACTCTCCTGCAAACTGCCGCTCCATATCACTGCTCCCGCTAGCTTCAAAAATCCTTGAAAAACTAGCTTTTGATCGCCTAACTCACTGCTTAACCCCCTGCAATCTGGCTTCCGTCCCCAACACTCAACTGAGACTGCCCTCACCATGGTTACTAACGACCTCCTTTCTGCTAAAAACAAAGGCTACTACTCTATACTCATCTTACTTGACCTCTCTGCTGTCTGTGACACTGTTGACCATCCCCTTTTTCTACGGACTCTCAGCTCTCTTGGGCTCTGTGACACTGCCCTCTCCTGGATTCACTCTTATCTCTCTAACAGATCATTCTCTGTCTCTTTTGCTGGTGACTCCTCTTCTCCATTGCCTCTGTCTGTTGGAGTACCTCAAGGCTCTGTCCTGGGTCCTCTACTCTTCTCTATTTACACTTCTTCACTGGGTAAACTTATCAACAGCTATGGCTTCAACTACCACCTCTATATGCTGATGATACCCAGATCTACCTATCCACCCCTGCACTCTCTCCTTCTGTCAATTCTCACATCAGCGACTGCTTATCTGGCATTTCCTCATGGATGGCCTCTCACCATCTAAAAATAAACATGTCCAAAACCAAACTACTTCTAATCCCCCCCCCCCTCTCTACACCAGTTTCTAATTTTTCCATCACTGTTGGCGGCACCACTATCTCCCCATCACCCCAAGTCCGTGGCCTCGGAGTAACACTTGACTCAAATCTGTCCTTCATTCCCAACATCCAATTGCTCTCTTCATCCTGTAGCAACCACCTACGCAATATATCCAAAATTCGTCCGTTTCTGAGTGCTGAAGCTACTAAACAGCTAATCTACTCCCTGGTAATTTCCTGACTTGACTACTGTAATAACTTACTATCTGGCTCCCTCACTCCCGCCTCTCTCCCCTTCAATCCATCCTAAATGCATCTGCAGGGCTAATTCACCTCTCTCAACGCCCTGTTTATGCTGCACCTTTTTAGGAGTCCCTTCACTGGCTCCCCATTCAAAGCAGAATTAAATTCAAAATTCTCACCCTGACCAACAAAGCCCTCACCAATGCTGCCCCACCATACCTGTCCTCACTCATCAACAAATACTTTAACCCGCCCCCTAAGATACAATAATGACCTACTTCTTGCGTCCTCTACCATAACCTCCTATCATGCTAGACTACAGGACTTCACTCATGCGGCACCAACCCTCTGGAACGCACTTCCTCGAGCTGTCAGACTTTCCCCTAAATTCTACTCCTTTAAACGTTCCCTAAAGACGTTTTTGTTCAGGGAAGCTTATCACCTGACTCATTAACAAACTAACTTCACTTACCCAACAAGGTACCCTCATCTATCTCCTCACTAATATCATTCTCACCTTTGCAGTCCCCACCTCCTGTTTCCCATCCTTCCACCCATCTAGATTGTAAGTTCCCACGGGAATAGGGCCCTCAATTCCCCCTGTATTTGTCTTTAAAATTTTGTCTCTTATTAGGCGCTGTGGAATCTGTTGGTGCTTTATAAATAAAGAAGAAGAAGAAGAATAATAACAAATTATGCTTACCTGATAATTTCATTTACAACCTGGTCCCCAAGAGGAGGCAAAGACACCCCAGACAAAGGCTTAAATACCTCCCTGACTCCCCTCATCCCCCAGTCATTCTGCCGAGGAAACAAGAAACAGTAGGAGACATATCAGGGTATAAAAAGGTGCCAGAAGAAAAAACAAAAGAAATTTAGGTCCGCACAACAGAGAATCAGGCAGGAGCCGTAGACTCTCCTCGTAACGATGGAAATTAAATAATCAGGTAAGCATAATTTATGTTTTCCAACTAATACGAGGAAAGTCCACAGCTTCATTCATTACTTGTGGGAAATACCCAAGCTCTAGAGGACACTAAATGAAAAACGGGAGGGTAAAAAGGAGGCGAACCCCATTTTGAGGGCACCACAGTCTACAAAACTTTTCTCCCAAAAGCTGCTTCAACGGAAGCAAAAACGTCAAATTTGTAAAACTTAGTAAAAGTATGTAAGTAGGACCAGGTAGCTGCCTTACAAATCTGCTCCATAGAGGCTTCATTCTTAAAGGCAAAAAAAGAAGACACAGCTCTAGTTGAGTGAGCTGTAATCCTCTGAGGAGGTGTATGTCCCGCTGTCTCATAAGCCCAACGAATCATGCTCCTCAGCCAAAATGATAGGGAAGAAGAAGCCTTCAGCCCCTTGTGCTTCCCAAATAGACTACAAACAAAGCTAAAGTTTGTCTGAAATCCTTCGTAGCCTAAAGATAGAATTTCAAAGCTCGAACCACATCCAAGTTATGAAGTAACCGTTCCTTCAAAGAAGCAGGTTTAGGACACAAGGAAGGAACCACAATCTCTTGATTAATGTTGCGATCAGACACCACCTTAGTGAGAAATCCCAGTCCAGTGCAAAGGACAGCCTTTTCAGCATGGAAAACTAGGTAAGGAGGCTCACATTGTAAGGCCGCTAATTCAGACACTCTGCGTGCCGAAGCAATGACCAGTAGAAAAAGAACCGTCAAAGACAGAGTCTTAATGTCAAGAGAATGCACAGGCTCAAACGGAGGCCCCTGCAAAACCTTCAAAACCAAATTCAAACTCCAAGGAGGAGCAGAATGTCTAAACACAGGCCTGATCCTGGCAGAGCCTGGACAAAAGACTGAATATCAGGGAGCTCAGCGAGCTTCTTGTGCAATAGCACAGATAGAGCCGAAATTTGTCCCCTTAAGGAACTGGCGGCAAGTCCCTTCTCCAGACAGCCCTGGAGGAAGGAAAGAATTCTGGAGACCCTGACCTTATGCCAGGAATATCCACGAAATTCACACCAGTAAGTAGGTTCTCCACACCTTATGATAGATGAGACGGGTGACAGGCTTTTTGGCTTGAATAAGAGTATCAATCACCCTCTCAGAAAAACCCCTTCTGGCAAAGACTAAGCGCCGCAGTCAGCCTCAGAGAATCTAGATTCTGATCCATAAATGGGCCCTGAACCAGCAGATCCCTGCAAAGGGACGATTACATCCCCACTAGGTCCGCAAACCACATCCTCCGTGGCCACAATGGAGCAATAAGAATAGTTGACGCTTGCTCCTGTTTGATGCGTGCCACTACATGAGGTAGAAGTGGTAATGGAGGAAATATGTACACTAGGTTGAATCCCCAAGGCACTGTTAAGGCATCTACCAGCTCTGCCTGGGGGTCCCTGGACCGCGACCCGTATTCTGGGTAGCTTGAAGTTGATTCTGGACGCCATGAAATCTTTCTCCGGAGTCCCCCAACTGCTGCAAATCTCTGCAAACACTTCAGGGTGAAGAGACCATTCCCCCAGATGAAAAGATCATCTGCTTCCCAGTTGTCTACACCTAGGATGTGGATCGCTGATAGCAAGCATTCGTGGGCTTCCGCCCACTCCAGAATCCGAGATACTTCCCTCATGGCCAGGGAGCTTCTCGTCCCCCCCTGGTGGTTGAGGTAGCCACCGAAGTAATGTTGTCCGGATGGAATCTGATGAACTTGGACGGACCCAGGAGAGGCCAAGCTTTCAGAGCATTGATTATCGCCCAAAGTTTCAGGATGTTGATCGGGAGAAGAGACTCCTTCCGATTCCACCTGCCCTGTGCCTTCCTGGCACCCCAAACTACTCCCCAACCTCAAAGACTCACGTCCGTAGTCAAAATCTCCCAAGATGGTCTGAGGAAGGATGTTCCCTGGGACAACTGGTCTGGACAAAGCCACCAAGAGAGACTCCCTCGACCCGTTGTCCAGACAGATCAGTTGGGACAGGCCCGAATGATCGCCGTTCCACTGCGTCAGCATGCACAACTGAAGAGGCCGGAGATGGAATCTGGCGAATGGAATGACATCTATAGTGGAAACCATGAGCCTAATCACCTCCATGCACCGGGACACTGATGGCCTTGAGGAGGATTGTAGGGCAAGACAGATGGAGACAATCTTGCAACGTCTCTTGTCTGTTAGGAATATCTTCATGGCAATGGAGTCCATTATCCTGCCCATTATCGTGCTCCACTCTGGTACTGGGAACCAGAGAACTCTTTACTGAGTTTACCATCCATCCATGTGATTGCAGAAGAAGGAGTAGAGCACTTGAATGGTCAGCTGGCAGGATGGAGCCTGAACCAGAATGTTGTCCAGATAAGGAGCCACTGCTATCCCTCTGGATCTCGCACCCGCGAGTAGAGCTCCCAGAACCTTTATGAAGATTCTTGGAGCAGTAGCCAGCCCGAAAGCAAGAGCTACAAACTGGAAGTGCTGATCCAGAAAGGCGAACCTTAACCCCTTAATGACAACTGACGTACCAGGTACGTCATGCATTAACAAGCAGTTAATGACAATAGACGTACCTGGTACGTCAGTTGTCTAACAGAGTGCTGGAAGCGATTGGTGGGCGGCCTGCAATGGGCCTGTGATGTGGAGGCCGGATCGGAGGCGGGAATGTCAGGGGTCGCACACGGACACGCGTGCGTGCACGGGGCGGGAGCAGGTGGGAACCGCTACACTACAGAAAAAACAATTTATGTAAAAACTTACCTGATAAATTCATTTCTTTCATATTAGCAAGAGTCCATGAGCTAGTGACGTATGGGATATACATTTCTACCCTGAGGGGCAAAGTTTCCCAAACCTCAAAATGCCTATAAATACACCCCTCACCACACCCACAAATCAGTTTAACGAATAGCCAAGAAGTGGGGTGATAAGAAAAAAGTGCGAAAGCATATAAAATAAGGAATTGGAATAATTGTGCTTTATACAAAAAAATCATAACCACCTCAAAAAAGGATGGGCCTCATGGACTCTTGCTAATATGAAAGAAATGAATTTATCAGGTAAGTTCTTACATAAATTATGTTTTCTTTCATGTAATTAGCAAGAGTCCATGAGCTAGTGACGTATGGGATAATGAATACCCAAGATGTGGATCTTCCACGCAAGAGTCACTAGAGAGGGAGGGATAAAATAAAGACAGCCAATTCCGCTGAAAAATAATCCACACCCCAAAATAAAGTTTAAATCTTATAATGAAAAAAACTGAAAATATAAGCAGAAGAATCAAACTGAAACAGCTGCCTGAAGTACTTTTCTACCAAAAACTGCTTCAGAAGAAGAAAACACATCAAAATAGTAGAATTTAGTAAAAGTATGCAAAGAAGACCAAGTTGCTGCTTTGCAAATCTGATCAACCGAAGCTTCATTCCTAAATGCCCAGGAAGTAGAGACTGACCTAGTCGAATGAGCTGTAATCCTTTGAGGCGGAGTTCTACCCGAGTCGACATAAGCATGATGAATCAAGGATTTTAACCAAGATGCCAAAAAAATGGCAGAAGCCTTTTGACCTTTCCTAGAACCAGAAAAGATAACAAATAGACTAGAAGTCTTTCGGAAATCTTTGGTAGCTTCAACATAATATTTCAAAGCTCTAACTACATCCAAAGAATGCAACGATCTTTCCTTAGAGTTCTTAGGATTAGGACACAACGAAGGAACCACAATTTCTCTACTAATGTTGTTAGAATTCACAACCTTAGGTAAAAATTTAAATGAAGTTCGCAAAACCGCCTTATCCTGATGAAAAATCAGAAAAGGAGACTCACAAGAAAGAGCAGATAATTCAGAAACTCTTCTAGCAGAAGAGATGGCCAAAAGAAACAAAACTTTCCAAGAAAGTAATTTAATATCCAGCGAATGCATAGGTTCAAACGGAGGAGCTTGAAGAGCCCCCAGAACCAAATTCAAACTCCAAGGAGGAGAAATTGACTTAATGACAGGTTTTATACGAACCAAAGCCTGTACAAAACAATGAATATCAGAAAGATTAGCAATCTTTCTGTGAAAAAGAACAGAAAGAGCAGAGATTTGTCCTTTCAAGGAACTTGCAGACAAACCTTTATCCAAACCATCCTGAAGAAACTGTAAAATTCTAGGAATTCTAAAAGAATGCCAAGAAAAATGATGAGAACACCAAGAAATGTAAGTCTTCCAGACTCGATAATACATCTTCCTAGACACAGATTTACGAGCCTGTAACATAGTATTAATGACGGAGTCAGAGAAACCTCTATGACTGAGAATCAAGCGTTCAATCTCCATACCTTCAAATTTAAGGATTTGAGATCCTGATGGAAAAAAGGACCTTGCGATAGAAGGTCTGGTCTTAACGGAAGAGTCCACAGTTAGCAAGTAGCCATCCGGACAAGATCCGCATACCAAAACCTGTGAGGCCATGCTGGAGCCACCAGCAGAACAGACGAACGCTCCTTTAGAATCTTGGAAATCACTCTTGGAAGAAGAACTAGAGGCGGAAAGATATAGGCAGGATGATACTTCCAAGGAAGTGACAATGCATCCACTGCTTCCGCCTGAGGATCCCTGGATCTGGACAGATACCTGGGAAGCTTCTTGTTTAGATGAGAAGCCATCAGATCTATTTCTGGAAGTCCCCACATTTGAACAATCTGAAGAAATACCTCTGGGTGAAGAGACCATTCGCCCGGATGTAATGTTTGGCGACTGAGATAATCCGCTTCCCAATTGTCTATACCTGGGATATGAACCACAGAAATTAGACAGGAGCTGGATTCCGCCCATACAAGTATTCGAGATACTTCTTTCATAGCCAGAGGACTGTGAGTCCCTCCTTGATGATTGACATATGCCACGGTTGTGACATTGTCTGTCTGAAAACAAATGAACGACTCTCTCTTTAGAAGAGGCCACGACTGAAGAGCTCTGAAAATCGCACGGAGTTCCAAAATGTTGATTGGTAATCTCGCTTCCTGAGATTCCCAAACCCCTTGTGCTGTTAGAGACCCCCATACAGCTCCCCAACCTGTCAGACTTGCATCTGTTGAGATCACAGTCCAGGTCGGAAGAACAAAAGAAGCCCCCTGAACTAAACGATGATGGTCGGTCCACCACGTTAGAGAGTGTCGTACAATCGGTTTTAAAGATATTAATTGTGATATCTTTGTATAATCCTTGCACCACTGGTTCAGCATACAGAGCTGAAGAGGTTGCATGTGAAAACGAGCAAAGGGGATCGCGTCCGATGCAGCAGTCATAAGACCTAGAATTTCCATGCATAAGGCTACCGAAGGGAATGATTGAGACTGAAGGTTTCGACAAGCTGAAACCAATTTTAGACGTCTCTTGTCCGTTAGAGACAGAGTCATGGACACTGAATCTATCTGGAAACCTAAAAAGGTTACCCTTGTCTGAGGAATCAACAAACTCTTTGGTAAATTGATCCTCCAACCATGTTCTCGAAGAAACGATACAAGTCGATTAGTATGAGATTCTGCTAAATGTGAAGACTGAGCAAGTACCAAGATATCGTCCAAATAAGGAAATACCACAATACCCTGTTCTCTGATTACACATAGAAGGGCACCGAGAACCTTTGTAAAAATCCTTGGAGCTGTTGCTAGGCCAAACGGCAGAGCCACAAACTGGTAATGCTTGTCTAGAAAAGAGAATCTCAGAAACTGATAGTGATCTGGATGAATCGGAATATGCAGATATGCATCTTGTAAATCTATTGTGGACATATAATGCCCTTGCTGAACAAAAGGCAGAATAGTCCTTATAGTTACCATTTTGAATGTTGGTATCCTTACATAACGATTCAATATTTTTAAATCCAGAACTGGTCTGAAGGAATTCTCCTTCTTTGGTACAATGAAGAGATTTGAGTAAAACCCCAGCCCCTGTTCCAAAACTGGAACTGGCACAATTACTCCAGCCAACTCTAGATCTGAAACACATTTCAGAAATGCTTGAGCCTTTACTGGATTTATTGGGACACGGGAAAGAAAAAAATCTTCTTGCAGGAGGCCTTATCTTGAAGCCTATTCTGTACCCTTGTGAAACAATATTCTGAATCCAAAGATTGTGAATCGAATTGATCCAAATTTCTTTGAAAAAAACATAATTTATGCTTACCTGATAAATTCCTTTCTTCTGTTGTGTGATCAGTCCACGGGTCATCATTACTTCTGGGATATAACTCCTCCCCAACAGGAAATGCAAGAGGATTCACCCAGCAGAGCTGCATATAGCTCCTCCCCTCTACGTCAGTCCCAGTCATTCGACCAAGAATCAACGAGAAAGGAGTAACCAAGGGTGAAGTGGTGACTGGAGTATAATTTAAAAGATATCTACCTGCCTTAAAACAGGGCGGGCCGTGGACTGATCACACAACAGAAGAAAGGAATTTATCAGGTAAGCATAAATTATGTTTTCTTCTGTTATGTGTGATCAGTCCACGGGTCATCATTACTTCTGGGATACCAATACCAAAGCAAAAGTACACGGATGACGGGAGGGATAGGCAGGCTCATTATATAGAAGGAACCACTGCCTGAAGAACCTTTCTCCCAAAAATAGCCTCCGAAGAAGCAAAAGTGTCAAATTTGTAAAATTTGGAAAAAGTATGAAGCGAAGACCAAGTTGCAGCCTTGCAAATCTGTTCAACAGAGGCCTCATTCTTAAAGGCCCAAGTGGAAGCCACAGCTCTAGTGGAGTGAGCTGTAATTCTTTCAGGAGGCTGCTGTCCAGCAGTCTCATAGGCTAAACGTATTATGCTACGAAGCCAAAAAGAGAGAGAGGTAGCAGAAGCTTTTTGACCTCTCCTCTGTCCAGAGTAAACGACAAACAAGGAAGAAGTTTGGCGAAAATCTTTAGTTGCCTGCAAGTAGAACTTGAGGGCACGAACTACATCCAGATTGTGTAGAAGACGTTCCTTCTTTGAAGAAGGATTTGGACACAAGGATGGTACAACAATCTCTTGATTGATGTTCCTGTTAGTGACTACCTTAGGTAAGAACCCAGGTTTAGTACGTAGAACTACCTTGTCTGAGTGAAAAATCAGATAAGGGGAATCACAATGTAAGGCTGATAACTCAGAGACTCTTCGAGCCGAGGAAATAGCCATTAAAAACAGAACTTTCCAAGATAACATCTTTATATCAATGGAATGAAGGGGTTCAAACGGAACACCCTGTAAAACGTTAAGAACTAAGTTTAAACTCCATGGTGGAGCAACAGCTTTAAATACAGGCTTGATCCTAGCTAAAGCCTGACAAAAGGACTGGACATCTGGATTTTCTGACAGACGTCTGTGTAACAAGATGGACAGAGCTGAAATCTGTCCCTTTAATGAACTAGCTGATAAACCCTTTTCTAAACCTTCTTGTAGAAAAGACAATATCCTAGCGATCCTAACCTTACTCCAGGAGTAACCTTTGGATTCGCACCAGTATAGGTATTTCCGCCATATTTTATGGTAAATCCTTCTGGTAACAGGCTTCCTAGCCTGAATCAGGGTATCAATAACCGACTCAGAAAAACCACGTTTTGATAAAATCAAGCGTTCAATTTCCAAGCAGTCAGCTTCAGAGAAGTTAGATTTTGATGTTTGAATGGACCCTGTATCAGAAGGTCCTGTCTTAGAGGTAGAGACCAAGGCGGACAGGATGACATGTCCACCAGATCTGCATACCAAGTCCTGCGTGGCCATGCAGGTGCTATTAGAATTACTGATGCTCTCTCCTGTTTGATTTTGGCAATCAATCGAGGAAGCAGCGGGAAGGGTGGAAACACATAAGCCATCCTGAAGTTCCAAGGTGCTGTCAAAGCATCTATCAGAACTGCTCCCGGATCCCTGGATCTGGACCCGTAGCGAGGAAGTTTGGCGTTCTGGCGAGACGCCATGAGATCTATCTCTGGTTTGCCCCAACGTCGAAGTATTTGGGCAAAGATCTCCGGATGAAGTTCCCACTCCCCCGGATGAAAAGTCTGGCGACTCAAGAAATCCGCCTCCCAGTTCTCCACTCCCGGGATGTGGATTGCTGACAGGTGGCAAGAGTGAGACTCTGCCCAGCGAATTATCTTTGATACTTCCATCATTGCTAGGGAGCTTCTTGTCCCTCCCTGATGGTTGATGTAAGCTACAGTCGTGATGTTGTCCGACTGAAACCTGATGAACCCCCGAGTTGTTAACTGGGGCCAAGCCAGAAGGGCATTGAGAACTGCTCTCAATTCCAGAATGTTTATTGGAAGGAGACTCTCCTCCTGATTCCATAGTCCCTGAGCCTTCAGAGAATTCCAGACAGCGCCCCAACCTAGTAGGCTGGCGTCTGTTGTTACAATTGTCCAGTCTGGCCTGCTGAATGGCATCCCCCTGGACAGGTGTGGCCGATGAAGCCACCATAGAAGAGAATTTCTGGTCTCTTGATTCAGATTCAGAGTAGGGGACAAATCTGAGTAATCCCCATTCCACTGACTTAGCATGCATAATTGCAGCGGTCTGAGGTGTAGGCGTGCAAAAGGTACTATGTCCATTGCCGCTACCATTAAGCCGATCACCTCCATGCATTGAGCTACTGACGGGTGTTGAATGGAATGAAGGACGCGGCATGCATTTTGAAGCTTTGTTAACCTGTCTTCTGTCAGGTAAATCTTCATTTCTACAGAATCTATAAGAGTCCCCAAGAATGGAACTCTTGTGAGAGGAAAAAGAGAACTCTTCTTTTCGTTCACCTTCCATCCATGCGACCTTAGAAATGCCAGAACTAACTCTGTATGAGACTTGGCAGTTTGAAAGCTTGAAGCTTGTATTAGAATGTCGTCTAGGTACGGAGCTACCGAAATCCCTCGCGGTCTTAGTACCGCTAGAAGGGCACCCAGAACCTTTGTGAAGATTCTTGGAGCCGTAGCCAGTCCGAATGGAAGAGCTACAAACTGGTAGTGCCTGTCTAAGAAGGCAAACCTTAGGTACCGGTGATGATCTTTGTGGATCGGTATGTGAAGGTAAGCATCCTTTAAATCCACTGTGGTCATGTACTGACCCTCTTGGATCATGGGTAAGATTGTCCGAATAGTTTCCATTTTGAACGATGGAACTCTTAGGAATTTGTTTAGAATCTTTAAATCTAAGATTGGCCTGAAAGTTCCCTCTTTTTTGGGAACCACAAACAGGTTTGAGTAGAACCCTTGTCCTTGTTCCGATCGTGGAACCGGATGGATCACTCCCATTAATAACAGATCTTGTACGCAGCGTAGAAACGCTTCTTTCTTTATCTGGTTTGTTGACAACCTTGACAGATGAAATCTCCCTCTTGGGGGAGATAATTTGAAGTCTAGAAGGTATCCCTGAGATATGATCTCTAGAGCCCAGGGATCCTGAACATCTCTTGCCCAGGCCTGGGCAAAGAGAGAGAGTCTGCCCCCCACTAGATCCGGTCCCGGATCGGGGGCTCTCGGTTCATGCTGTCTTTGGGGCAGCAGCAGGTTTCCTGGCCTGCTTGCTCTTGTTCCAGGACTGGTTAGGCTTCCAGCCTTGCCTGTAACGAGCAACAGCTCCTTCCTGTTTTGGTGCAGTGGAGGTTGATGCTGCTCCTGTTTTGAAATTCCGAAAGGGACGAAAATTAGACTGTCTAGCCTTAGCTTTGGCTTTGTCTTGAGGTAGGGCGTGGCCCTTACCACCTGTAATGTCAGCGATAATTTCTTTCAAACCGGGCCCAAATAAAGACTGCCCCTTGAAAGGTATATTAAGTAATTTGGACTTAGAAGTCACATCAGCTGACCAGGATTTTAGCCACAGCGCCCTACGTGCCTGTATGGCGAATCCTGAGTTCTTAGCCGTGAGTTTAGTTAAATGTACTACGGCCTCCGAAATGAAAGAATTAGCTAGTTTAAGGACTCTAAGCCTGTCCGTAATGTCGTCTAGCGTAGATGAACTAAGGTTCTCTTCCAGCGACTCAATCCAAAATGCTGCCGCAGCCGTAATCGGCGCGATACATGCAAGGGGTTGTAATATAAAACCTTGTTGAACAAACATTTTCTTAAGGTAACCCTCTAACTTTTTATCCATTGGATCTGAAAAAGCACAGCTATCCTCCACCGGGATAGTGGTACGCTTAGCTAAAGTAGAAACTGCTCCCTCCACCTTGGGGACCGTCTGCCATAAGTCCCTAGTGGTGGCGTCTATTGGGAACATCTTTCTAAATATTGGAGGGGGTGAGAACGGCACACCGGGTCTATCCCACTCCTTAGTAACAATTTCAGTTAGTCTCTTAGGTATAGGAAAAACGTCAGTACTCGCCGGTACCGCAAAGTATTTATCCAACCTACACAGTTTCTCTGGTATTGCAACGGTGTTACAATCGTTAAGAGCTGCTAAGACCTCCCCTAGTAATACACGGAGGTTCTCCAATTTAAATTTAAAATTTGAAATATCTGAGTCCAATTTGTTTGGATCAGAACCGTCACCCACAGAATGAAGCTCTCCGTCCTCATGCTCTGCGAGCTGTGACGCAGTATCAGACATGGCCCTAGCATTGTCAGCGCACTCTGTTCTCACCCCAGAGTGATCACGCTTGCCTCTTAGTTCTGGTAATTTAGACAAAACTTCAGTCATAACAGTAGCCATATCTTGTAATGTTATCTGTAATGGCCGCCCAGATGTACTAGGGCGGGAGATGCAGGTACTGCCGCGTGAGGCGAGTTAGTCGGCATAACTCTCCCCTCGCTGTTTGGTGAAATTTGTTCACATTGTACAGATTGACTTTTATTTAAAGTAGCATCAATACAGTTAGTACATAAATTTCTATTGGGCTCCACCTTGGCATTGGAACAAATGACACAGATATCTTCCTCTGAGTCAGACATGTTTAACACACTAGCAAAAAACTTACAACTTGGTTATAATCTTTTTTAGCAAAAAAATACTGTGCCTCAAAGAGGTACTAAACGATTAAATAACAGTTGAAATAATGAACTGAAAAACAGTTATAGCATCAAACTTTAAAACAACACAACTCTTAGCAAAGGTTTGTTCCCATTAGTAAAATAACAATAATTAAATTTGACATAAAAAGTACAAAGCAACGTTTTTTATGCACAGTCACTATAAGAATTCTCACAGCTCTGCTGAGAGAAGTTACCTCCCTTCAAAGAAGTTTGAAGACCCCTGAGATCTGTCAGAGATGAACCGGATCATGCAGGAAAAATAAAAGTGACTGACTGGAATTTTTTGATGCGTAGTAAAGAGCGCCAAAAACGGCCCCTCCCTCTCCCACACAGCAGTGAAGAGAAACGAAACTGTCACAATTACAAGCAAAAAACTGCCAAGTGGAAAATAATGCCCAAATATCTATTCACACAGTACCTCAGCAATGTAAACGATTCTACATTCCAGCAAAAACGTTTAACATGATAAATAGTTATTAAAAGTATTAGTGACCTTTAGCAGAGTAGTTCCGGTGAAATACCATCCCCAGAATACTGAAGTGTATACATACATGTCATTTTAACGGTATGGCAGGATTTTCTCATCAATTCCATTCAGAAAATAAAAACTGCTACATACCTCAATGCAGATTCATCTGCCCGCTGTCCCCTGATCTGAAGCCTTTACCTCCCTCAGATGGCCGAGAACAGCAATATGATCTTAACTACTCCGGTTAAAATCATAGTAAAAAACTCTGGCAGATTCTTCCTCAAACTCTGCCAGAGAAGTAATAACACGCTCCGGTGCTATTGTAAAATAACAAACTTTTGATTGAAGTCATAAAAACTAAGTATAATCACCATAGTCCTCTCACACATCCTATCTAGTCGTTGGGTGCAAGAGAATGACTGGGACTGACGTAGAGGGGAGGAGCTATATGCAGCTCTGCTGGGTGAATCCTCTTGCATTTCCTGTTGGGGAGGAGTTATATCCCAGAAGTAATGATGACCCGTGGACTGATCACACATAACAGAAGAAACGTAATCTGCCCCCTACCAGCTGAGCTGGAATGAGGGCCGCACCTTCATGTGGACTTGGGAGCTGGCTTTGGCTTCCTAAAAGGCTTGGATTTATTCCAGACTGGAGATGGTTTCCAAACTGATACTGCTCCTGTAGGGGAAGGATCAGGTTTTTGTTCCTTATTGTGACGAAAGGAACGAAAACGATTAGCAGACCTAAATTTACCTTTAGATTTTTTATCCTGTGGTAAAAAAGTTCCTTTCCCCCCAGTAACAGTTGAAATAATAGAATCCAACTGTGAACCAAACAATTTATTACCTTGGAAAGAAAGGGAAAGCAAAGTTGACTTAGAAGACATATCAGCATTCCAAGTTTTAAGCCATAAAGCTCTTCTAGCTAAAATAGCTAAAGACATATACCTGACATCAACCCTAATGATATCAAAGATGGCATCACAAATAAAGTTATTAGCATGTTGAAGAAGATTAACAATGCTATGAGTATTATTTACTTGTTGTGCTAAAGCTTCCAACCAGAAAGTTAAAGCTGCAGCAACATCTGCCAAAGATATAGCAGGTCTAAGAAGATTACTTGAACATAAGTAAGCTTTTCTTAGAAAGGATTCAATTTTCCTATCTAAAGGATCCTTAAAGGAAGTACTATCTGCCGTAGGAATAGTAGTATGTTTAGCAAGAGTGGAGATAGCCCCATCAACCTTAGGGATTTTGTCCCAAAACTCTAATCTGTCAGATGGCACAGGATATAATTGCTTAAACCGTTTAGAAGGAGTAAATGAATTACCCAAATTATTCCATTCCCTAGAAATTACTTCAGAAATAGCATCAGGAACGGGAAAAGCCTCTGGAATAACTACAGGAGGTTTAAAAACTGTATTCAAACGTTTAGATTGAGTATCAAGAGGACCAGATTCCTCTATTTCTAATGCAATTAAGACTTCTTTAAGTAAAGAACGAATAAATTCCATTTTAAATAAATATGAAGATTTATCAGTATCAACCTCTGAAACAGAATCCGCTGAACCAAAAAAAATCATTATCAGAATCAGAATGATGATGTTCATTTAAAAATTCATCTGAAAAATGAGAAGTTTTAAAAGACTTTTTACGTTTACTAGAAGGGGGAATAACAGACAAAGCCTTCTTAATAGATTTAGAAATAAAATCTCTTATGTTAACAGGAACACCCTGAATATTAGATGTTGATGGAACAGCAACAGGTAATGGAACATTACTAAAGGAAATCTTATCTGCATTAACAAGTTTGTCATGACATTCACTACAAACAACAGCCGGAGGAACAGTTACCATAAGTTTACAACAAATACACTTATCTTTGGTAGATCCAGCATCAGGCAGCAATTTTCCAGAAGTATCTTCTGATTCAGGGTCAATCTGAGACATCTTGCAATATGTAATAGAAAAAACAACATATAAAGCAAAATTGATCAAATTCCTTAAATGACGGTTTCAGGAATGGGAAAAAATGCCAATGAACAAGCTTCTAGCAAGCAGAAGCAAATAAACAATGAGACTTAAATAATGTGCAGACAATAATGACGCCCAGATTTTTTAGCGCCAAAAAAGACGCCCACATAATTTGGCGCCTAAATGCTTTAAGTGCCAAAAATGACGCCACATCCGGTGACGCCGACATTTTTGGTGCAAAAACGTCAAAAAAAATGACAGGTATGACGCCGGAAATGACAAAATAAAAAAATTTTGCGCCAAAAAAGTCAGCGCCAAGAATGACGCAATAAAATGAAGCATTTTCAGCCCCCGCGAGCCTAACAGCCCACAGGAAAAAAAGTTAAATTTTAAGGTAAAAAAAAAAAAAAAAAAAATGATTATTCAAATGCATTATCCCAAATAATGAAACTGACTGTCTGAAATAAGGAATGTTGAACATCCTGAATCAAGGCAAATAAATTTTTAAACACATATATTTAGAACTTTATATAAAAGTGCCCAACCATAGCTTAGAGTGTCACAAAAATAAGACTTACTTACCCCAGGACACTCATTTACATGTAGTAGAAAGCCAAACCAGTACTGAAACGAGAATCAGTAGAGGTAATGGTATATATAAGAGTATATCGTTGATCTGAAAAGGGAGGTAAGAGATGAATCTCTATGACCGATAACAGAGAACCTATGAAATAGACCCCGTAGGTCATTGAATTCAAATAGGCAATACTCTCTTCACATCCCTCTGACATTCACTGCACACTGAGAGGAAAACCGGGCTCCAGCCTGCTGCGAAGCGCATATCAATGAAGAATCTAGCACAAACTTACTTCACCACCTCCATGGGAGGCAAAGTTTGTAAAACTGATTTGTGGGTGTGGTGAGGGGTGTATTTATAGGCATTTTGAGGTTTGGGAAACCTTGCCCCTCCTGGTAGGAATGTATATCCCATACGTCACTAGCTCATGGACTCTTGCTAATTACATGAAAGAAATAGAATAAAAAATTGGGAGAAAAGGGGGGGATTTTCATTGATAAAACAATCGAAGGTTTCTGGGAGGGGGGGGGAAGCTACACTACAGAAAAGGGCAAGCAAATAATGAAAGCATATTTTTTTCACTAAACTGGGTACTGGCTGACAGCTGCCAGTACCCAAGATGGCGCCCATTAAGCTAGAGGGGGAGGTTTAGAGAACTGTTTGATGGGGGATCCGTGAGGTTGGGGGCTAAGGGGGGATTCTACACAGCAGCATATGTAAATAAGCTATAAAAAAATATACCTTTTATTTTAGTACTGGCAGATTTTCTACCAGTACTTAAGATGGCGGTAACAATTGTGGGGTGGGGGAGGGAAGAGAGCTGTTTGGGAGGGATCAGGGGGTCTGATGTTTCAGGTGGGATGCTGATCTCTACACTAAAGCTAAGATTAACCCTGCAAGCTCCCTATAAGCTACCTAATGAACCCCTTTACTGCTAGCCATAATACACGTGTGATGCGCAGCGGCATTTAGCGGCCTTCTAATTATCAAAAATCAATGCCAAAGCCATATAAGTCTGCTATTTCTGAACAAAGGGGATCCCAGAGAAGCATTTACAACCATTTGTGCCATAATTGCACAAGCTGTTTGTAAATAATTTCAGTGAGAAACCTAAATTTTGTGAAAAAGGAAACAATTTTTTTTTTATTTGACCGCATTTGGCGGTGAAATGGTGGCATGAAATAAACCAAAATAGGCCTAGATTAATACTTTGGGTTGTCTACTACACTAAAGCTAAAATTAACCCTACAAGTTCCCTACAAGCTTCCTAATTAACCCCTGCACTGCTGGGCATAAAACACGTGTGGTGCGCAGCGGCATTTAGCAGCCTTCTAATTACCAAAAAGCAACGCCAAAGCCATATATGTCTGCTATTTCTGAACAAAGGGGATCCCAGAGAAGCATTTACAACCATTTGTGCCATAATTGCACAAGCTGTTTGTAAATAATTTCATTGAGAAACCGAAAGTTTGTGAAAAAATTTGTGAAAAAGTGAACGATTTTTTGTATTTGATCGAATTTGGCGGTGAAATGGTGGCATGAAATATACCAAAATGGGCCTAGATCAATACTTTGGGATGTCTTCTAAAAAAAAGTATATACATGTCCAAGGGATATTCAGGGATTACTGAAAGATATCAGTGTCCCAATGTAACTAGCGCTAATTTTGAAAAAAACATAATTTATGCTTACCTGATAAATTTATTTATCTTGTAGTGTAACCAGTCCACGGATCATCCATTACTTATGGGATATTCTCCTTCCCAACAGGAAGTTGCAAGAGGATCACCCACAGCAGAGCTGTTACATAGCTCCTCCCCTCACTGCCATATCCAGTCATTCGACCGAAACAAGACGAGAAAGGAGAAACCATAGGGTGCAGTGGTGACTGTAGTTTAATTAAAATTTAGACCTGCCTTAAAAGGACAGGGTGGGCCGTGGACTGGATACACTACAAGAGAAATAAATTTATCAGGTAAGCATAAATTATGTTTTCTCTTGTTAAGTGTATCCAGTCCACGGATCATCCATTACTTATGGGATACCAATACCAAAGCTAAAGTACACGGATGATGGGAGGGACAAGGCAGGATTAAACAGAAGGAACCACTGCCTGAAGAACCTTTCTCCCAAAAACAGCCTCCGAAGAAGCAAAAGTATCAAATTTGTAAAATTTTCAAAAGGTGTGAAGCGAAGACCAAGTCGCAGCCTTGCAAATCTGTTCAACAGAGGCCTCATTTTTAAAGGCCCAGGTGGAAGCCACAGCTCTAGTAGAATGAGCTGTAATCCTTTCAGGGGGGCTGCTGTCCAGCAGTCTCATAGGCTAAGCGAATTATGCACCGAAGCCAAAAGGAAAGAGAGGTTGCCGAAGCTTTTTGACCTCTCCTCTGTCCAGAGTAAACGACAAACAGGGAAGATGTTTGGCGAAAATCTTTAGTAGCTTGTAAGTAAAACTTCAAGGCACGGACTATGTCCAGATTATGTAAGAGAAATTCCTTCTTCGAAGAAGGATTAGGACACAATGATGGAACAACAATCTCTTGATTGATATTCCTGTTAGAAACCACCTTAGGTAAAAACCCAGGTTTGGTACGCAGAACTACCTTATCTGCATGAAAAATCAGATAAGGAGAATCACATTGCAAGGCAGATAGCTCAGAGACTCTTCGAGCCGAGGAAATAGCCATCAAAAACAGAACTTTCCAAGATAAAAGTTTAATATCAATAGAATGAAGGGGTTCAAACGGAACTCCTTGAAGAACTTTAAGAACCAAGTTTAAGCTCCATGGGGGAGCAACAGTTTTAAACACAGGCTTAATTCTAACCAAAGCCTGACAAAATGCCTGGACGTCTGGAACCTCTGCCAGACGCTTGTGCTAAAGAATAGACAGAGCAGAAATCTGTCCTTTTAAAGAACTAGCTGATAATCCTTTGTCCAAACCCTCTTGGAGAAAGGACAATATCCTAGGAATCCTAACCTTACTCCATGAGTAATTCTTGGATTCACACCAATAAAGATATTTACGCCATATCTTATGGTAGATTTTCCTGGTGACAGGCTTTCGTGCCTGTATTAAGGTATCAATGACTGACTCGGAGAAGCCACGCCTTGATAGGATCAAGCGTTCAATCTCCATGCAGTCAGTCTCAGAGAAATCAGATTTGGATGATTGAAAGGACCTTGTATTAGAAGGTCCTGCCTCAGAGGCAGAGTCCATGGTGGAAAGGATGACATGTCCACTAGGTCTGCATACCACGCAGGCGCTATCAGAATTACCGATGCGCTCTCCTGCTTGATTTTGGCAATCAGTCGAGGGAGCAGAGAAACGGTGGAAACACATAAGCCAGGTTGAAGAACCAATGAGCTGCTAGAGCATCTATCAGCGTCGCTCCCGGGTCCCTGGACCTGGATCTGTAACAAGGAAGCTTGGCGTTCTGGCTAGACGCCATGAGATCCAGTTCTTGTTTGCCCCAACGATGGATCAGTTGAGCAAACACCTCCGGATGGAGTTCCCACTCCCCCGGATGAAAAGTCTGACGACTTAGAAAATCCGCCTCCCAGTTCTCTACGCCTGGGATGTGGATCGCTGACAGATAGCAAGAGTGAGACTCTGCCCAGCGAATTATCTTTGAGACTTCTAACATCGCTAGGGAACTCCTGGTTCCCCCTTGATGGTTGATGTAAGCCACAGTCGTGATGTCGTCCGACTGAAATCTGATGAACCTCAGGGTTGCTAACTGAGGCCAAGCTAGAAGAGCATTGAATATTGCTCTTAACTCCAGAATATTTATTGGGAGGAGTTTCTCCTCCTGAGTCCACGATCCCTGAGCCTTCAGGAAGTTCCAGACTGCGCCCCAACCTAGAAGGCTGGCATCTGTTGTTACAATCGTCCAATCTGGCCTGCGAAAGGTCATACCCTTGGACAGATGGACCTGAGATAGCCACCAGAGAAGAGAAACTCTGGTCTCTTGATCCAGATTTAGTAGAGGGGACAAATCTGAGTAATCCCCATTCCACTGACTTAGCATGCATAATTGCAGCGGTCTGAGATGCAGGCGCGCAAATGGCACTATGTCCATTGCCGCTACCATTAAGCCGATTACTTCCATGCACTGAGCCACTGACGGACGTGGAATGGAATGAAGGACACGTCAAGCATTTAGAAGTTTTGATAACCTGGACTCCGTCTCTCTACAGAATCTATAAGAGTCCCTAGGAAGGTGACTCTTGTGAGTGGGGATAGAGAACTCTTTTCCACGTTCACTTTCCACCCATGCGACCTCAGAAATGCCAGAACTATCTCTGTATGAGACTAGGCAGTTTGAAAACTTGACGCCTGTATCAGGATGTCGTCTAGATACGGAGCCACCGCTATGCCTCGCGGTCTTAGAACCGCCAAAAGTGAGCCCAGAACATTTGTAAAGATTCTCGGGGCTGTGGCCAAGCTACAAATTGGTAATGCCTGTCTAGAAAGGCAAACCTTAGGAACTGATGATGATCTTTGTGAATCGGTATGTGAAGGTAGGCATCCTTTAAGTCCACTGTGGTCATGTACTGACCCTCTTGGATCATGGGTAGGATGGTCCGAATAGTTTCGATTTTGAATGATGGAACTCTGAGGAATTTGTTTAAGATCTTTAGATCCAAGATTGGTCTGATGGTTCCCTCTTTCTTGGGAACCACAAACAGATTTGAATAAACCCCCTGTCCCTGTTCCGTCCGCGGAACTGGATGGATCACTCCCATTACTAGGAGGTCTTTCACACAGCTTAGGAATGCCTCTTTCTTTATCTGGTTTGCTGATAACCTTGAAAGTTGAAATCTCCCTTGTGGAGGAGAAGCTTTGAAGTCCAGAAGATATCCCTGAGATATGATCTCCAACGCCCAGGGATCCTGAACATCTCTTGCCCATGCCTGGGCGAAGAGAGAAAGTCTGCCCCCCACTAGATCCGTTTCCGGATAGGGAGCCGTTCCTTCATGCTGTCTTGGGGGCAGCAGCAGGTTTTCTGGCCTGCTTGTCCTTGTTCCAGGACTGGTTAGGTTTCCAGGCCTGTCTGGAATGAGCAACAGTTCCCTCTTGTTTTGAAGCGGAGGAAGTTGATGCTGCTCCTGCCTTGAAATTTCGAAAGGCACGAAAATTAGACTGTTTGGCCTTTGATTTGGCCCTGTCCTGAGGAAGGGTATGACCCTTGCCTCCAGTAATGTCAGCAATAATTTCCTTCAAGCCAGGCCCGAATAAGGTCTGCCCCTTGAAAGGAATGTTGAGTAATTTAGACTTTGAAGTCACGTCAGCTGACCAGGATTTAAGCCATAGCGCCCTACGCGCCTGGATGGCGAATCCGGAATTCTTAGCCGTTAGTTTAGTCAAATGAACAATGGCATCAGAAACAAATGAGTTAGCTAGCTTAAGCGTTCTAAGCTTGTCAATAATTTCCTCCAATGGAGCTGTATGGATGGCCTCTTCCAGGGCCTCAAACCAGAATGCCGCCGCAGCAGTGACAGGCGCAATGCATGCAAGGGGCTGCAAAATAAAACCTTGTTGAATAAACATTTTCTTAAGGTAACCCTCTAATTTTTTATCCATTGGATCTGAAAAAGCACAACTGTCCTCAACCGGGATAGTGGTACGCTTTGCTAAAGTAGAAACTGCTCCCTCCACCTTAGGGACCGTCTGCCATAAGTCCCGTGTAGTGGCATCTATTGGAAACATTTTTCTAAATATAGGAGGTGGGGAAAAGGGCACACCGGGTCTATCCCACTCCTTGCTAATAATTTCTGTAAGCCTTTTAGGTATAGGAAAAACGTCAGTACACACCAGCACCGCATAGTATCTATCCAGCCTACACAATTTCTCTGGAATTGCAACTGTGTTACAGTCATTCAGAGCAGCTAATACCTCCCCAAGCAATACACGGAGGTTCTCAAGCTTAAATTTAAAATTAGAAATCTCTGAATCAGGTTTCCCCGAGTCAGAGATGTCACCCACAGAATGAAGCTCTCCGTCCTCATGTTCTGCATACTGTGACGCAGTATCAGACATGGCTCTTACAGCATTTGCGCGCTCTGTATCTCTCCTAACCCCAGAGCTATCGCGATTGCCTCTTAATTCAGGCAATCTAGATGATCTCTGATGAAGCGCATGTGCCCATGCGCGAAACGCGTAAGATAGGAGCTTACCTGTGTCTGACGATAAGCCTGCTCCTAATAAATACCTTATTTCATCTACCTTGAAGACTCTGCATTCCTTTTTCCTCTTTTCAATCTAGATAATACCTCTGACAGGGTATTATTCATGATTGCGGCCATGTCCTGCAAGGTAATCGCTATGGGCATCCCTGATGTAACTGGCGCCATATTAGCGTGCGTCCCCTGAGCGGGAGGCGAAGGGTCTGACACGTGGAGAGAGTTAGTCGGCATAACTTCCCCCTCGACAGAACCCTCTGGTGATAATTCTTTTATAGATAAAGACTGATCTTTACTGTTTAAGGTGAAATCAATACATTTAGTACACATTCTCCTATGGGGCTCCACCATGGCTTTCAAACATAATGAACAAGTAGGTTCCTCTGTATCAGACATGTTTAAACAGACTAGCAATGAGACTAGCAAGCTTGGAAAACACTTAAAACAAGTTTACAAGCAATATAAAAAAGGTTACTGCGCCTTTAAGAAACACAAATTTTGTCCAAATTTGAAATAACAGTGAAAAAAGGCAGTTACACTAACGAAATTTTTACAGTGTATGTAACAAGTTAGCAGAGCATTGCACCCACTTGCAAATGGATAATTAACCCCTTAATACCAAAAACGGAATAACAAATGACAAAAACGTTTTTTAAACAGTCACAACAACTGCCACAGCTCTACTGTGGCTTTTTACCTCCCTCAATACGACTTTTGAAGCCTTTTGAGCCCTTCAGAGAAGTCCTGGAACAGGCAGGAAGAAGCTAGATGTCTGTGTCCATAATTTTTCTGCGCAAAAAAGCGCTAAAATAGGCCCCTCCCACTCATATTACAACAGTGGAAAGCCTCCAGGAACTGTTTCTAGGCAAAATTCAAGCCAACCATGTGGAAAAAACTAGGCCCCAATAAGTTTTATCACCAAACATATATAAAAAACGATTAAACATGCCAGCAAACGTTTTAAAATACACTTTTATAAGAGTATGTATCTCTATTAATAAGCCTGATACCAGTCGCTATCACTGCATTTAAGGCTTTACTTACATTACTTCGGTATCAGCAGCATTTTCTAGCAAATTCCATCCCTAGAAAAATATTTTAACTGCACATACCTTATTGCAGGAAAACCTGCACGCTATTCCCCCTCTGAAGTTACCTCACTCTTCAGAATATGTGAGAACAGCAAAGGATCTTAGTTACTTCTGCTAAGATCATAGAAAACGCAGGCAGATTCTTCTTCCAAATACTGCCTGAGATAAACAGTACACTCCGGTACCATTTAAAAATAACAAACTTTTGACTGAAGAAATAAACTAAGTATAAAACACCACAGTCCTCTTACGACCTCCATCTTAGTTGAGAGTTGCAAGAGAAGGACTGGATATGGCAGTGAGGGG
Organism: Bombina bombina; assembly: GCF_027579735.1. Lineage (NCBI taxonomy): Eukaryota > Metazoa > Chordata > Amphibia > Anura > Bombinatoridae > Bombina > Bombina bombina. The sequence goes on from NC_069499.1 coordinate 582,914,915, forward strand.
AGGAGCTATATAGCAGCTCTGCTGTGGGTGATCCTCTTGCAACTTCCTGTTGGGAAGGATAATATCCCATAAGTAATGGATGATCCGTGGACTGGATACACTTAACAAGAGAAAAGTGGTTTGGAAATAGCTAAGTGTTACTTGTATTTATGGCCCTATAAGTTGCAAAAAAAACAAAGAACATGTAAACATTGGGTATTTCTAAACTCAGGACAAAATGTAGAAACTATTTAGCATGGGTGTTTTTTGGTGGTTGCAGATGTGTAACAGATTTTGGGGTTAAAAGTTAGAAAACGTGTTTTTTTTCCATTTTTTCCTCATATTTTATATTTTTTTTATAGTAAATTATAAGATATGATGAAAATAATGGTATCTTTAGAAAGTCCATTTAATGGCGAGAAAAACGGTATATAATATGTGTGGGTACAGTAAATGAGTAAGAGGAAAATTACAGCTAAACACAAACACCACAAAAATGTAAAAATAGCCTTTGGCCCAAACGGACAGAAAATGGAAAAATACTGTTGTCATTAAGGGGTTAAAGGGACACTGAACCCATTTTTTTTCTTCATGATTCAGATAGAGCATCCGATTTTAAGCAACTTTCTAATTTACTCCTATTATCAATTTTTCTTTGATCTCTTGCTATATTCATTTGAAAAAGAAGGTATCTAAGCTTTTTTTTTGGTTCAGAACTCTGGATAACACTTTTATTGGTGGATGAATTTATCCACCAATCAGCAAGGACAACCCAGGTTGTTCACCAAAAATGGGCCGGCATCTAAACTTACATTCTTGCATTTCAAATAAAGATATCAAGAGAATAAAGAACATTTGATAATAGGAGTAAATTAGAAAGGTGCATAAAATTTCATGCTCTATCTGAATCATGAAAGAAAAAAATTGGGTTCAGTGTCCCTTTAAGAACCTGAAGTGATCCTTGTGTATTTGCACATGCAGGTAAGCGTCCTTCAAGTCTATCGTAGTCATAAACTGACCCTCTTGAACTAGGGGCAGTATAGACCTTATTGTCTCTATCTTGAATGATGGAACCAACAGAAACTTGTTTAAGCAATTTAGGTCTAGAATTGGGCGAAACATGCCCTCCTCCTTTGGTACCACGAAAAGGTTTGAATAGTACCCTAGACCCCTTTCTGCTAGAGGTACCAGTACAATGACTCCTAGAGAGGAGAGATCCCTCACACACGCTAGAAAGGCAATCTGTTTCTCTGGATTTGATGAGATTTGACAAGAGGAATCTGGCCCTGGGAGGATGAGTCTTGAAACCTATCCTGTAACCCTGGGTAACAACTTCAAGAACCCAACGATCCTATATGTCTCTCAAGGGAACCTCCGTAAAAAAAGAGAGTCTGCCCCCTATGAGATCCAGAGACGGATCGGTGGCTGCCCCTTCATGTTGATTTTGTCTCAGCGGGCTTCTTGCTCTGCTTGGCTTTATTCCAAGACAGAGGGTTTCTAAGAACCCTTGGACTGCTTGGTCTTCGCGGCAGTTTGCTGTCGTTGGGACTTGTCCGAACGAAAGGGACGAAAATTAGGACCCTTAGGTTTGTTCTTCTTATCCTGCAGTAGAAAGTCACCCCCATGACCGTGGATTTAAACGAGTCCAAGCCTGGACCTGAAGAGAAGCTTTCCTTTAAATTTAAGGGAAAGCAATCTAGATTAGGACGCCATGTCAGCAGACCATGACTTCAACCACAGGGCCCTGATGTCTTGGCATTTAAGCGAATAATCTGCATATTAGCATCACAAATAAACAAATTAGCTACCCTCAGGGCCTTAATTCTTTCATGTATCTCATCGAGGGGAGTCTCCACCTCAATCATTTCTGACAGAGTCGCACCAATAGGTAGAGGATCCCACAACCACAGCTGCAGGTTGAAAAATGAACCCCATGTGCTGAAAAATCTTTCTTAACAGGGTCTCTAATTTCTTATCCATGGGTTCCTTAAACAACAAACTATCCTTTAAGCGGGATAGTGGTGTGTTTAGCGAGCATGGAGATAGCCCCATCCACTTTAGGGACAGATCCCCACAACTCTAGCTGAGAATCTTTAACCGGGAATAATTTTTTAAATTAAGAAGGGGAGAAAGACAAGCCAAGTCTCTCCAACTCATTATTAATTATATTTGCCATCTTTACGGGAACCAGGAAAGTCTGGGGCACTACGCTGTCCTCAAACTTTATCAAGCTTAGGAATAGAAGGTTCCTCCGGTAACTTTAGTTCCGGAACCTCTGGAGTCGCTAACACCTCTTAACAAAAAGCGTAAGTTCTCCATCCTAAACCTAAAGTCTGGTTCCTCCGCAGCCAGAGGGTTAGAGGTCGCAGATTCCGACCCAGAGAGAGAGTCCTCCGAAGTATCGGAATCCTCAGCATCAGCTGATAATCTAGTTTCAGATACATCCAAAGGAGTAGATGACCCCTGGAGAGGATAGCAATGTTAAACCTTTCGCTTGCGCTTGGCCTGGCGAGTAAAAGCACTAATGACTGCAGATACCGTCGTTTGGAACTGTTCAGCAAAATCGAGCAGCAACATGGCCTCTCCCGCAGAAGGATTAAAAGTGCACTGGGGAGCTGCATGTGTAATCAGAGATGAATGTAGGGAACGCACCTCACAGGACGGAGACCCCCCAGAGGTTGACGACTCAGTGGTACTAAAACTTTCTTTTAGATATCACTATTTTATTGAGGCATGTGGAACATAGTTGAGCAGGCGGGTATACCGAAGCCTCCTCACAATAAACACAGGCATTAGATTTAGGTAAAGAGGGAGTACCCTCTAACATATCAGAGTCCTCCATAGCTTGCACCTTTAATAAGGTGTATAGAAAGGATTAAACAGCACCTTTATACTCCCAATCGTCGGGGCACTCACCACCTCCTATGACCCAGGCCCACAGAGAACTTGTTTTCGTCTCCTGCAACTGACGGTCAGGAAAAGGAAGAGAAAGAAGCAATACCCGGTCACATGGAGTAGCGTGCAGGATCGCCCCTGCAGCCAAGAAAAAGCACGCCAACTTAAACAGGCTACGCAGTAATCAAAGGAGGAAAAGCCTGACTGTTCCACATTGCCAGAGCCACATCTCACACATGTTGCAGCAAAAACACAATAAAGCAATCATGTATACATCCCCCCCATTCAATATTTTATTAACCCTTAATTCTATAGAGATAAAGGAGTAACACTGTGACCATGTCTTTGTGCGTTATCATTACAGATATAAAAAAGGAAACAATCTTACCAGAATCAACGCCGTGGAACAGGAACACGGCCTCTCAAGTTTAACAGTGTGTAGCATCGCTCCTGATATGGACTTGAGTGAAGAAAGCAGGCAGTGAAACTCGGCAACACTGATTGCTTAAGGAGCTGTTAATATGAGTCTGGATGGCTTTGCAGAAAGACTCTCCCTGCATCTCCAGACCCTAACATTCCTCAATGCTCTCACTGAGAGGCTGACAAGACTACTACTCCAGTCCCATTCCGAAGAGTACTACCCTTCATAAGAGACTACACTGAAATCTTCCGACACTTCTCTGCCATCCTTCTGTGACGAAAGGCAAAGAATGACTGGGGGATAAGGGGAGTAGGGGAGGTATTTAAGTCTTTGGCTGGGGACTCTCCACGTATTAGATGGATATATATATATTTAAATTATGCATTGACTCGCACCACTCCACTCATTATAGCCAACTCATTCGAGTGATCTGATTTATAGGTTAATATCAGATCAACTCTGTGCTCGGGGGGGGGGGAAATTATTTAAATAACAATTTAAGAGAAAAAAAACTGTGGGAAAAGGATCCACACAGTAAGATCCCTTTGTCCGGCACCAGAGTATAGGGTTAAATTTTCAAAAAACTAGTGATTCTTCTAAAGGATGGCATCTCTCTATGATACCTTTTCACTATGGATTAAAGTATGAATACTAACATACCTTAACATAAACCATACATTATATATTTTGCAGAGAATAAAACTGCAAAAAATAAATAAATAAATAAATAAAACCATATTTTAGCAAAATAAAGATTTGTTTATAAAAGTTCTGGTATGCTACAAAAAAAATTGCATGGGTTACTACAAGTAAAGGCTCGTAAATTCAATATTTAAATGCAATGAGAACATAAAACTAAAATAGCTTCAGTAAAGGGGTATAAAGTCACCCAACAGTTAAATTGTTGTCATTCTAATGAATTTGTAAATGCATCAATCCATTAACGATACTCCTGTTTTAATCTATCTACAGCTCTAAAAATGCAATACCTAAAATACAAATATTTTTTTTTTCCTTTTTATGCTTTTATTCTCTCTAATAAAATCTTCTAAATGGACCAACCTTTTTGTGCATTAAGTTGACCTTTGTTTTCCATCTCTGTACTGTGCGAACAACTCACTTCCTACAAAAATAAATAAATAAATTAATTAATATATAAAATAAAAACAGAATGTATGCTTACCTGATTTACTTATTTCATGATGTCCACAAACAAATCACATGAGATATTGTTCTGTCCACCACAAGGAGGCAAAACAAAACATTGCAGAGATTTGCTCCACCCTATGTCACATGTCTCCTGATATCCTGAGTTATACATAGGGCAAAGAGTTGGAAAGCTAGAAAGCAGGAATCGACCAAAACCAAGGCTTACAATTTCAAACAACTTTTCAATTTACTTCTATTCTTTTCTAGCTGTTGATTGGTGGCTGCATATATATATATATATATATATATATATATATATATATATATATATATATATATAAATAAAAAAACGATTGTGATTGGCTCACCCATGTGTTTAGTTAGAAACCATTAGTGCATTGCTGCTCCTCCAACAAATGATACCAGGAGAATAAAACAGATTGGATAATAGAAGTACATTAGAAAGTTGTTTAAAATTGTATTCTCTAATTGAATCATGAAAGAATTGTAATGGGTTCCATGCCCCTTTAAAGAGACACTCAGGTTTTATTAAATTTTCATGATTCAGATACAGCATGTAATTTTAAACAACTTTCCAATTTACTTCCATTAAAAAAAAATGTGCACAGTCTTTTATATTTACACTTTTTTTGAGTCACCAGCTACTACTCAGCATGTGCAAGAACTCAGACTATACGTATATGCATTTGTGATTGGCTGATTGCTATCACATGGTACAGGGGGAGTGGAAATATACATAACTTTGAAACTTGTTAGAATAAAATCTACTACTCATATGAAATTCAGAGTAAATGCTATTGTATTGTCTTGTTATCTTGCATTTGTTGATTATGCAAATCTGCTGTGTGTAATGGTCCTTTAAGGTAATAAGTAGGCAGGGTAGTGGATTCTCACCATAATGAAAAAAGAAAATTTATGCTTACCTGATAAATTTATTTATTTTACGATATGACGAGTCCACGGATTTCATCCTTACTTGTGGGATTTATCCTCCTGCTGACAGGAAGTGGCAAAGAGCACCACAGCAGAGCTGTATATATAGCACCTCCCTTCCCTCCCAATCCAGTAATTCGACCGAAGTTAGGGAAAAAAAAAAAAAAAACTAAAGGTGCAGAGGTGACTGAAGTTGAATAAAAATAAATATATATCTGTCTTAAAAATGACAGGGTGGGCCGTGGACTCGTCATATCGTAAAATAAATAAATTTATCAGGTAAGCATACATTTTCTTTTCTTTTACAAAGATATGATGAGTCCACGGATTTCATCCTTACTTGTGGGATACCAATACCAAAGCTATAGGACATGGATGAAAGGGAGGGACAAGACAGGGACCTAAACGGAAGGCACCACTGCTTGAAAAACCTTTCTCCCAAAAACAGCTTCAGAAGAAGCAAAAGTGTCAAATTTGGAAAATTTGGAAAAAGTATGAAGAGACGACCAAGTTGCAGCCTTGCAAATCTGTTCAACAGAAGCATCATTTTTAAATGCACATGAGGAAGAATTCAGAATTCAAATCTAATTCACAAGATGAATGCTTGTGAATATTCTGCTCCCTAATGAAATAACTCTTGCACTTAATGCAATCCTTATATAAATGAGATCCTTATTTCAGTGAGATCCACAGAGAGACATAAAGAAGGAACAACGATTTCCTGATTAATATTCTTATTAGAAACAACCTTAGGAAGGAAACCAGGTTTGGTAAGTAAAACCACCTTATCAGAATGGAAGATAAGATAAGGTGAATCACATTGTAATGCTGAATGCTCAGAAACTCTACGAGCAGAAGAAATAGCAACCAAAAACAAAACTTTCCAAGATAACAGCTTAGCAAGCTCAATTTTAATCGTTTATAAAACAATCTTTTATCTCTGAATTATATTACAGCCAAAAAATAATGCAGCAAAAAAACTGTACTGAACCTTTAAATTTTAAAAGTGCAACTATTTTTCTGAAAGTTTCAAAAACGGTTTTAAGGCAATAAAAACAAAATTTATGCTTACCTGATAAATTTCTCTTTTGTGGTGTATCCAGTCCACGGGTTCATCCATTACTTGCGGGATATACTCCTTCCCAACAGGAAGCTGCAAGAGGACACCCACAGCAGAGCTGTCTATATAGCTCCTCCCCTAACTGCCACCCCCAGTCATTCGACCGAAGACAAGCAAGAAAAAAGGAGAAATTATAGGGTGCAGTGGTGACTGTAGTTAAAAATAAAAAACACCTGCCTAAAAAATGACAGGGCGGGCCGTGGACTGGATACACCACAAGAGAAATTTATCAGGTAAGAATAAATTTTGTTTTCTCTTGTAAAGGTGTATCCAGTCCACGGGTTCATCCATTACTTGTGGAATAACAATAGCAAATCTTTAGGACTTACGGAAGTCACCACTGCCTGTAAGACCTTTCTCCCAAAAATAGCCTCCGAAGAAGCAAAAGTATCGAATTTGTAGAATTTAGAAAAGGTATGAAGCGAAGACCAAGTCGCCGCCTTACAAATCTGTTCAACAAAGGCCTCATTTTTAAAAGCCCATGTGGAAGCTACCGCTCTAGTAGAATGAGCTGTAATTCTTTCAGGAGGCTGCTAGCCAGCAGTCTCATAAGCTAAGAGTATTATACTTCTTAGCCAAAAAGATAGAGAAGTTGCCGAAGCCTTTTGGCCTCTCCTCTGTCCAGAGTAGAAAACAAACAAAGCAGATGTTTGACGAAAATCCTTCGTAGCTTGTAAATAAAACTTTAAAGCACGAACCACATCAAGATTGTGTAAAAGACGTTCCTTCTTTGAGGAAGGATTAGGACATAATGAAGAAACAACAATCTCCTGATTGATGTTCTTATTAGATACTACCTTAGGAACAAACCCAGGTTTGGTACGCAAAACTACCTTGTCTGCATGGAAAATCAGATAAGGGGAATCACACTGTAAAGCAGATAACTCCGAAACTCTTCGAGCCGAGGAGATAGCTACTAGAAACAGAACTTTCCAAGATAAAAGTTTAATATCTATGGAATGCAGAGGTTCAAACGGAACCCCTTGAAGAACCTTAAGAAATAAATTTAAACTCCATGGCGGAGCAACAGGTTTAAACACAGGCTTAATTCTAACTAAAGCCTGACAAAACGCCTGAACGTCTGGAACCTCAGCCAGACGTTTGTGCAAAAGAATAGACAGAGCAGAAATCTGTCCCTTTAAGGAACTAGCAGACAATCCTTTCTCCAATCCCTCCTGGAGAAAAGATAATATTCTAGGAATCCTGACTTTACTCCATGAGTAACCCTTGGATACACACCAATGAAGATATTTACACCATATCTTATGATAGATTTTCATGGTGACAGGCTTTCGAGCCTGAATTAAGGTATCAATGACCGACTCGGAAAAACCACGCTTTGATAGAATCAAGCGTTCAATCTCCAAGCAGTCAGAAGCAGAGAAATTAGATTTGGATGTTTGAAAGGACCTTGAAGTAGAAGGTCCTGTCTCGCAGGAGCTATCAAAATCACCGAAGCTCTCTCCTGCTTGATCTTGGCAATCAGACGAGGGAGCAGAGGAAACGGTGGAAACACATAAGCCAGGCTTAAGGACCAGGGCGCTGCTAGAGCATCTATCAGCGCTGCCTTGGGATCCCTTGACCTGGACCTGTAACAAGGAAGCTTGGCGTTCTGACGAGACGCCATGAGATCCAGTTCTGGTTTGCCCCATAGATGAATCAACTGGGCAAATACCTCCGAAAGGAGTTCCCACTCCCCCGGATGAAAAGTCTGCCGACTTAAAAAATCTGCCTCCCAGTTCTCTACTCCTGGGATATGGATAGCTGAGAGATGGCAAGAGTGAACCTCTGCCCATAGAATTATCTTTGAAACCTCCAACATTGCCAGGGGGCTCTTTGTACCCCCTGATGCTTGATATAGGCTACAGTCGTGATATTGTCCGACTGAAATCTGATGAACCTGACCGCAGCTAGTTGAGGCCAAGCCTGAAGAGCATTGAATATCGCTCTCAGTTCCAGAATGTTTATCGGAAGGAGGGCTTCCTCCCGAGTCCACAAACCCTGAGCCTCCAGGGAGTTCCAGACTGCGCCCCAGCCCAGAAGGCTGGAATCTGTTGTCACTATAGTCCACTCTGGCCTGCGGAAACTCATTCCCCTGGACAGATGGACCCGAGATAGCCACCAGAGAAGAGAATCCTTGGTCTCTTGATCCAGATTTAGCAGAGGGGACAAATCTGTGTAGTCCCCATTCCACTGATTGAGCATGCAAAGTTGCAGTGGTCTGAGATGTAGGCGGGCAAACGGAACTATGTCCATTGCCGCTACCATTAGGCCGATTACTTCCATACACTGAGCCACTGACGGCCGAGAAGTGTAATGAAGAGCACGGCATAAAGTTAGAAGCTTTGATAACCTGGCCTCTGTCAGAATTTTTTTTATTTCTACTGAATCTATCAGTGTTCCTAGAAAGGAAACTCTTGTGAGAGGGGAGAGAGAACTCTTTTCTTCGTTCACCTTCCACCCGTGAGACCTCAGAAAGGCCAGAACAATGTCCGTATGGGACTTGGCAATTTGAAAAGTCGACGCCTGTATCAGAATGTCGTCTAGGTAAGGAGCCACCGCTATGCCTCGTGGCCTTAGAACCGTCAGTAGGGACCCTAGAACCTTCGTAAAGATTCTTGGTGCCGTGGCTAGCGCGAAAGGAAGAGCCACAAACTGGTAATGCCTGTCTAGGAAGGCGAACCTGAGGAACTGATGATGATCTCTGTGAATCGGAATGTGGAGATAAGCATACTTTAAGTCCACAGTTGTCATAAATTGACCCTCCTGGATCATAGGGAGGATGGTTCGGATAGTCTCCATCTTGAAGGATGGGACCCTGAGAAATTTGTTTAGGATCTTGAGATCCAAGATTGGTCTGAAAGTTCCCTCTTTTTTGGGAACTATAAACAGATTTGAATAGAAGCCCTGCCCCTGTTCCTCCCTTGGAACTGGGTGGATCACTCCCATAACCAGTAGGTCTTGAACACAACGTAAGAATGCCTCTCTCTTTATCTGGTTTACAGATAATTGTGAGATGAAATCTCCCCTTTGGAGATGAAGCTTTGAAGTCCAGAAGATATCCCTGAGAAACAATCTCTAATGCCCAGGGATCCTGGACGTCTCTTGCCCAAGCCTGAGCGAAGAGAGAAAGTCTGCCCCCTACTAGATCCGGTCCCGGGTCGGGGGCTACTCCTTCATGCTGTCTTAAGAGGCGGCAGCAGGTTTTTTGGCCTGCTTCCCTTTGTTCCAAGCCTGGTTCGGTCTCCAGACTGGTTTGGACTGGGCGAAATTTCCCTCTAGTTTTGCATTAGAGGAAGCTGAAGCTGCGCCACTTTTGAAGTTTCGAAATGAACAAAAATTATTCTGTTTGGTCCTTAATTTATTGGACCTATCCTGAGGAAGGACATGACCTTTTCCTCCAGTAATATCAGAAATGATCTCCTTCAGGCCCGGCCCGAATAGGGTCTGTCCTTTGAAGGGGATGTTAAGAAGCTTAGACTTTGAAGTAACGTCTGTTGACCAGGACTTAAGCCATAGCGCCCTGCGCGCCAGAATGGCAAATCCTGAATTCTTAGCCGTTAGTTTGGTTAGATGAAAAACGGCGTCAGAAATAAAGGAATTAGCTAACTTGAGAGCTTTAATCCTCTCTAAAATATCATTTAACGGGGTCTCCACCTGTAGAGCCTCCTCAAGAGACTCGAACCAAAAAGCCGCTGCAGCAGTAACTGGGGCAATGCATGCAAGAGGCTGGAAAATAAAACCTTGATGGATAAAAAATTTCTTTAGGAGACCCCCTAATTTTTTATCCATAGGATCTAAGAAAGCACAACTGTCCTCGTCGGGGATAGTTGTACGCTTAGCTAGGGTAGAGACTGCTCCCTCCACCTTAGGGACCATCTGCCACGAGTCCCGTATGGCGGCATCTATGGGAAACATCTTTTTAAAAGCAGGAGGGGGAAAGAATGGTACACCTGGTCTATCCCATTCCTTAGTAATAATTTCAGAAAACCTCTTAGGGACTGGAAAAACATCAGTGTAAACAGGCACTGCAAAGTATTTGTCCATTTTACACAATTTCTCTGGAACTACAATGGGGTCACAGTCATCCAGATTCGCTAAAACCTCCCTGAGCAATAAGCGGAGGTGTTCAAGCTTAAATTTAAAGGCTGTCATTTCAGAATCGGACTGAAGTAACGTCTTCCCTGAATCTGAAATCTCACCCTCAGATAGCAAATCCCTTGCCACGGCTTCGGAGCATTGTGAGGGTATATCGGACATAGCTACTAAAGCGTCAGAAAGCTATGTATTTGTTCTAGCCCCAGAGCTGTCTCACTTTCCTTGTAACCCTGGCAGTTTGGACAATACCTCTGTGAGGGTATGATTCATAACTGCCGCCATGTCTTGTAAGGTAAACGCATTGGACACACTAGATGTACTTGGCGTCACTTGAGCGGGAGTTATAGGTTCTGACATGTGGGGAGAGCTAGATGGCATAACCTCCCTTTCTCTTGTTAAGTGTATCCAGTCCACGGATCATCCATTACTTATGGGATATTCTCCTTCCCAAAAGGAAGTTGCAAGAGGATCACCCAAGCAGAGCTGCTATATAGCTCCTCCCCTCACATGTCATATCCAGTCATTCTCTTGCAACTCTCAACATAGTAGGAGGTCGGGAGAGGACTGTGGTGTTTTATACTTAGTTTATTTCTTCAATCAAAAGTTTGTTATTTTTAAATGGCACCGGAGTGTGCTGTTTATCTCAGGCAGTATTTGGAAGAAGAATCTGCCTGCGTTTTTCTATGATCTTAGCAGAAGTAACTAAGATCCATTTGCTGTTCTCACACATTCTGAGGAGTGAGGTAACTTCAGAGGGGGAATGGCGTGCAGGTTTTCCTGCAAATAAGGTATGTGCAGTAAAATATTTTTCTAAGGAATGGAATTGACTAAGAAAATACTGCTGATACCGAAGTAATGTAAGTACAGCCTTAAATGCAGTAATAGCGACTGGTATCAGGCTTCTTAATAGAGATACATACTCTCATAAAAATGTGTTTTAAAACGTTTGCTGGCATGTTAATCGTTTTTTAACGTACATTGGTGATAAAACTGTAATGTTAGTATAGCCTTAAATGCAGTGAAAGCGACTGGTATCAGGCTGATTAATAGAGATACATACTCTTATAAAAATGTGTTTTAAAACGTTTGCTGGCATGTTTAATCGTTTTTTGACATATGTTTGGTGATAAAACTTATTGGGGCCTAATTTTTTCCACATGGCTGGCTTAAATTCTACATAGAAACAGTTAACTGAGGCTCCACACTGTTGTAATATGAGTGGGAGGGGCCTAATTTAGCGCTTTTTTGCGCAGTTAAAATTACAAAATGAATCATCCAGATTCCCTCAGCAGTCCCATGATTACTACAGGACATCTCTAAAGGGCTAAAAAGACTTCCAAAATCGTTTATAGTGAAGGTAATCCACAGATCAGCTGTGGAAGTTTTTGTTGTGTCTGTTTAAAAACGTCTATGTCGTTTTTTTTTATCTGTTTTTTGCATTAAGGGGTTAATCATCCATTTGCAAGTGGGTGCAATGCTCTGTTACCTTATTACATATACTGTAAAAATTTTGTTTGATTTACTGCCTTTTTTCATTGTTTTTCAAATTTTGACAAAATTTGTTTCTCTTAAAGGCACAGTAATGTTTTTTATATTTGCTTGTTAACCTGATTTAAAGTGTTTTCCAAGCTTACTAGTCTCATTATTAGTCTGTTCTAACATGTCTGACATAGAGGAAGCTCTGTGTTCATTATGTTTAAGAGCCATGGTGGAACCCCATCTTAGAATGTGTACCAGATGTACTGATTTCATGTTAAACAATAAAGATCATTTTTTGTCTTTAAAAACATTATCACCAGAGGATTCTGTCGAGGGGGAAGTTATGCCGACTAACTCTCCCCACGTGTCAGACCCTTTGACTCCCGCTTTAGGGACTCACGCTCAAATGGCGCCAAGTACATCAAGGGCGCCCATTGCGTTTATTTTACCAGAGGATTCTGTCGAGGGGGAAGTTATGCCGACTAACTCTCCCCACGTGTCAGACCCTTTGACTCCCGCTTTAGGGACTCACGCTCAAATGGCGCCAAGTACATCAAGGGCGCCCATTGCGTTTATTTTACCAGAGGATTCTGTCGAGGGGGAAGTTATGCCGACTAACTCTCCCCACGTGTCAGATCCTTCGACTCCCGCTTCAGGGACTCACGCTAAAATGGCGCCAAGAACATAAAGGGCGCCCATAGCGTTTATTTTACAAGACATGGCAAGGTTGTGAATAATACACTGGCAGCGGTATTAGTCAGACTACTTGAAATTAAAGGAAAGCAAGATAGCTCTGGGGGTAGTTACAGAGCATACAGACGCTTTAAGAACCATGTCTGATACTGCCTCATAATATGCAGAAGCTGTGGAGCTTCGGTCTGTGGGTGATATTTTTGACTCAGGGAAGATTATTTAACCTGATTCTGATATTTCTACATTTAAAATTTATGCTTGAGAACCTCCACTTGTTGCTCAGGGAGGTTTTAGCTGCTCTGAATGACTGTGTGCAATCGCAGTGCCAGAGAAATTGTGTAGACTGGATAAATACTATGCAGTGCCGGTGTGTACTGATGTTTTTCCCAATACCTAAAGAGGTTTACTCAAATTATTAATTAGGAATGGGATAGACCAGGTGTGTCGTTCTCTTCCCCTCCTATTTTTAGAAAAATGTTTGTAATAGTGGCCACCACACGGGACTTATGCAGACAGTTCCTAAGGTGGAGAGAAGAGTTTCTACTCTAGCTAGCGTACCACTTATCTAGTCAAGGACAGTTGTGCTTTTTTAGATCCAATGGATAACAAAATAAGAGGGTTACCTTAGGAAAATGTTTATTCAACAAGGTTTTATCCTGCAGCCCATTGCATGCATTGCTTTTGTCACTGCTGCTGCGGCGTTCTGGTTTGAGTCTCTGGATGAGGCTTTTCAGGTAGCGACTCCATTGGATGAATACTTGACAAGCTTAGGGCACTTAAGCTAGCCAATTCCTTGTTTCTGATGCCTTGTTTTTCTTGACTAAACTATCGGCTAAGAATTCTGTTTTTTACTATGCTGGCGCGCACAGCGCTATAGCCTATATATTATGGTCAGCTGCCGTGACTTTCTAAATAAGCTACTTAATTTCCCTTCAAGGGGCAGACCCTATTCGGCCCTGGTTTGAAGGAGATTATTGCTAACATCTCTGAAGGAAAGGGTAATGCCCTTCCTCGGGACAGGTCCAAATCAAGGGCCAAAAAGTCTAATTCGTGCCTTTCGAATCTTCAAGGCAGGCGTGGCATCAATTTTCCTCTAAGGCAAATTAAGAGGGAACTTTTGCTCAGTCCAAGACGGTCTGGTGACAACCGGACCTGGAACAAAGATAAGCAGGCCAAGGAGCCTGCTGCTGCCTCTAAGACAGCATGTAAAACGGCTCCCTATCCAGTAACGGATCCTGTAGGGGGCAGACTTTCATCTTTCGCCCAGGCGTGGGAGAGAGAGAGAGGCCCAGGACCCCTGGGCATTGGAAATTATATCCCAGAGATGTCTTCTGGTTTTCAAAACTTTTCCCCCCAAATAAAGGGGAGATTTCACCTTTCACAATTATCTGCAAACCGGATAAAGAAAGAGACATTCTTACACTGTGTACGAGACCCATTCAGTTCCAGGGGTGGAACAGGGATAGAATTTTTACTCAAATCTGTTTGTGGTTCCCAAAGAGAGGGAACCTTCAGATCTATTTTGGATCTAAAGATTTTAAACAAATTCCTTAGAATTCCATCATTTAAGTTGGAAACTGTTCGTACCATCTTAACTATGATCCAGGAGAGTCAATAGATGACTACAATGGATTTGAAGGAAGCTTATCCTCACATTACGATGCATAAAGATCTCCATCGTTTTTCATGTTTGCCTTTCTAGACAGGCATTACCAGTTTGTAGCTTTTTCCTTTGGGTTAACTACAGCCCCAAGGATCTTTATGGAGGTTCTGGGGTCGCTTTGGCGGCCCTTAGGCCGCGGGGCATAGAAATGGCCCCTTATTTAGACGACATCCTGTTACAGGCGTCAAACATCCAAGTTGCCAAGTCTCATACGGACGTAGTACTGGCATTTCTGAGATCGTATGGGAAAGTGAACAAGGAAAGAGTTCTCTATCCCCAATCTCAAGGGTTTCCCTCCTAGGGATTCTGATAGATTTTGTAGAAATGAAAATTTACCTGACGGAGTCCAGGTTGTCAAAGTTTCTAAATTTCCGCCGTGTTCTTCATTCCATCCGCGCCCTTTGGTGGCTCAGTACAGGAATGTAATCGGCTTAATGGTAGCGGCAAGGGACATAGTTTCGTTTGCACGCCTACATTTCAGACCGCTGCAACTATGCATGCTTAGTCAGAGGAACGGGGATTACACAGATTTGTTCTCCTGTTAAATCTGGACCAAGAGATCAGAGATTCTCTTCTCTGGTGACTTTCTCGGGTTCATATGTCCAAGGGTATGACCTTCCGCAGGTCAGATGGGACAATTGTTACAACAGATGCCGGCCTTTTAGGTTGGGATACAGTCTGGAACTCCCTGAAGGCTCAGGGACAGTGGACTCAGGAGGAGACCCTCCTTCTAATGAATATTCTGGAACTGGGAGCGATATTCCATGCTCTTCAGACTTGGCCTCAGTTAGCAACTCTGAGGTAGATCATATTTCAGTTGGACAATATCACGACTGTGGCTTACATCAACCATCAAGGGGGGACAGAAGTTCCCTAGCGATGTTAGAAGTCTTAAAATAATTCACTGGACAGAGACTCACTCTTGTCTATAAGCTATCCATATCCCAGGTGTTGAGAACTGGGAGACGGATTTTCTAAGTCGTCAGACTTTTCATCCGGGGGAGTGGGAATCCCTCCGGAGGTGTTTGCACAAGATCAAGCAGGAGAGTGCTTGGCGTTTTTTGACAGTGCCTGCGTGGCCACGCAGGACCTGGTATGCAGATCTGGTGGACATATCATCCTTTCCACCACGGTCTCTGCTTCTGAGACAGGACCCTCTACCTCAGGGTCCTTTCAACCATCTAAATATAACTAATCTGAGTTGGACTTCCTGGAGATTGAACGTTTGATGTTATCAAAGCATGGCTTCTCCGAGTCAGTCATTGATACCTTAATACAGGCATGAAAACCTGTCTCTAGGAAAATTTAACGTAGATATGGTGTAAATATCTTATTGTTATGAATCCAAGGGTTACTCATGGAGTAAAGTCTGGATTCCCAGGATATTATCTTTTCTCCAAGTTGATTTTGAGAAATGGTTGTCAGCTAGTTCCTTAAAAGGACAGATTTCTACTGTCTATTCTTTTGCACAAGCGTCTGGCAGGTATTCTAGACGTTCAGGCTTTGGTTAGATCCAAGCCTGTATTTAAAACTGTTGCTCCGCCATGGAGCTTAAACCTGGTTCTTAAGGTTCTTCAAGGAGTTCCGTTTGAACCTTTTTCATTCCTTAGATATCAAACTTTTATCTTGGAAAGTTCCTTCTTGGTAACTATTTCCTCGGCTCGTAGAGTCTCCGAGTTATCTGCGTTACAATATGATTCTCCTTATCTGGTCCTCCGTACGGATAAGGTAGTCCTGCGTACCAACCCGAGTTTTTACCTAAGGTGGTATCTAACAAGAATATCACTCAAGAGATTTTTGTTCCGTTCTTGTATCCTAATCCTTCTTCAAGGAAGGAACGTCTATTACACAATTTGGACGTGGCTCGTGCTTTAAAGTTTTACTTACAAGCTACTACAGATCTTCATCAAACATTCACCTTGTTTGTTGTCTGTTCTGGACAGAGGAGAGGTCAAAGGACTTCAGCAACCTCTCTGTCTTTTTGGTTAAAAAGCATAATTCATTTTGGACAGCAGCCTTCTGAAGGGATTACAGCTCATTCTACTAGAGCTGTGGTTTTCACTTGGGCCTTTTTAGAAGGAGGCTTCTGTTGAACAGATTTACGAGATGGAGTCTTGATCTGTGATTCATACTTTTTCAAATTTAACAAATTTGATACTTTGCTTCTTCGGAGGCTATTTTTGGGAGAAACGTTTTTTTACAGGCAGTGGTCACTTCCGTTTAAGTACCTGCCTTGTCCCTCCCATCATCCGTGTACTTTAGCTTTGGTATTGGTATCCCATAAGTAATGGATGATCCGTGGACTGGATACACTTAACAAGAGAAAAACAGAATTTATGTTTACCTGATAAATTACTTTCTCCAACGGTGTGTCCGGTCCACGGCGTCATCCTTACTTGTGGGATATTCTCTTCCCCAACAGGAAATGGCAAAGAGCCCAGCAAAGCTGGTCACATGATCCCTCCTAGGCTCCGCCTACCCCAGTCATTCGACCGACGTTAAGGAGGAATATTTGCATAGGAGAAATCATATGGTACCGTGGTGACTGTAGTTAAAGAAAATAAAATATCAGACCTGATTAAAAAAACCAGGGCGGGCCGTGGACCGGACACACCGTTGGAGAAAGTAATTTATCAGGTAAACATAAATTCTGTTTTCTCCAACATAGGTGTGTCCGGTCCACGGCGTCATCCTTACTTGTGGGAACCAATACCAAAGCTTTAGGACACGGATGAAGGGAGGGAGCAAATCAGGTCACCTAAATGGAAGGCACCACGGCTTGCAAAACCTTTCTCCCAAAAATAGCCTCAGAAGAAGCAAAAGTATCAAACTTGTAAAATTTGGTAAAAGTGTGCAGTGAAGACCAAGTCGCTGCCCTACATATCTGATCAACAGAAGCCTCGTTCTTGAAGGCCCATGTGGAAGCCACAGCCCTAGTGGAATGAGCTGTGATTCTTTCGGGAGGCTGCCGTCCGGCAGTCTCGTAAGCCAATCTGATGATGCTTTTAATCCAAAAAGAGAGAGAGGTAGAAGTTGCTTTTTGACCTCTCCTTTTACCGGAATAAACAACAAACAAGGAAGATGTTTGTCTAAAATCCTATGTAGCATCTAAATAGAATTTTAGAGCGCGAACAACATCCAAATTGTGCAACAAACGTTCCTTCTTTGAAACTGGTTTCGGACACAGAGAAGGTACGATAATCTCCTGGTTAATGTTTTTGTTAGAAACAACTTTCGGAAGAAAACCAGGTTTAGTACGCAAAACCACCTTATCTGCATGGAACACCAGATAAGGAGGAGAACACTGCAGAGCAGATAATTCTGAAACTCTTCTAGCAGAAGAAATTGCAACCAAAAACAAAACTTTCCAAGATAATAATTTAATATCAACGGAATGCAAGGGTTCAAACGGAACCCCCTGAAGAACTGAAAGAACTAAATTGAGACTCCAGGGAGGAGTCAAAGGTTTGTAAACAGGCTTGATTCTAACCAGAGCCTGAACAAAGGCTTGAACATCTGGCACAGCTGCCAGCTTTTTGTGAAGTAACACCGACAAGGCGGAAATCTGTCCCTTCAGGGAACTTGCAGATAATCCTTTTTCCAATCCTTCTTGAAGGAAGGATAGAATCCTAGGAATCTTAACCTTGTCCCAAGGGAATCCTTTAGATTCACACCAACAGATATATTTTTTCCAAATCTTGTGGTAAATCTTTCGAGTTACAGGCTTTCTGGCCTGAACAAGAGTATCGATAACAGAATCTGAGAATCCTCGCTTCGATAAAATCAAGCGTTCAATCTCCAAGCAGTCAGCTGGAGTGAAACCAGATTCGGATGTTCGAACGGACCCTGAACAAGAAGGTCTCGTCTCAAAGGTAGCTTCCAAGGTGGAGCCGATGACATATTCACCAGATCTGCATACCAAGTCCTGCGTGGCCACGCAGGAGCTATCAAGATCACCGACGCCCTCTCCTGATTGATCCTGGCTACCAGCCTGGGGATGAGAGGAAACGGCGGGAACACATAAGCTAGTTTGAAGGTCCAAGGTGCTACTAGTGCATCCACTAGAGCCGCCTTGGGATCCCTGGATCTGGACCCGTAGCAAGGAACTTTGAAGTTCTGACGAGAGGCCATTAGATCCATGTCTGGAATGCCCCACAGCTGAGTGACTTGGGCAAAGATTTCCGGATGGAGTTCCCACTCCCCCGGATGCAATGTCTGACGACTCAGAAAATCCGCTTCCCAATTTTCCACTCCTGGGATGTGGATAGCAGACAGGTGGCAGGAGTGAGACTCCGCCCATAGAATGATTTTGGTCACTTCTTCCATCGCTAGGGAACTCCTTGTTCCCCCCTGATGGTTGATGTACGCAACAGTCGTCATGTTGTCTGATTGAAACCGTATGAACTTGGTCCTCGCTAGCTGAGGCCAAGCCTTGAGAGCATTGAATATCGCTCTCAGTTCCAGAATATTTATCGGTAGAAGAGATTCTTCCCGAGACCAAAGACCCTGAGCTTTCAGGGATCCCCAGACCGCGCCCCAGCCCATCAGACTGGCGTCGGTCGTGACAATGACCCACTCTGGTCTGCGGAATGTCATCCCTTGTGACAGGTTGTCCAGGGACAGCCACCAACGGAGTGAGTCTCTGGAGAGTCAATAGATGACTACAATGGATTTGAAGGAAGCTTATCCTCACATTACGATGCATAAAGATCTCCATCGTTTTTCATGTTTGCCTTTCTAGACAGGCATTACCAGTTTGTAGCTTTTTCCTTTGGGTTAACTACAGCCCCAAGGATCTTTATGGAGGTTCTGGGGTCGCTTTGGCGGCCCTTAGGCCGCGGGGCATAGAAATGGCCCCTTATTTAGACGACATCCTGTTACAGGCGTCAAACATCCAAGTTGCCAAGTCTCATACGGACGTAGTACTGGCATTTCTGAGATCGTATGGGAAAGTGAACAAGGAAAGAGTTCTCTATCCCCAATCTCAAGGGTTTCCCTCCTAGGGATTCTGATAGATTTTGTAGAAATGAAAATTTACCTGACGGAGTCCAGGTTGTCAAAGTTTCTAAATTTCCGCCGTGTTCTTCATTCCATCCGCGCCCTTTGGTGGCTCAGTACAGGAATGTAATCGGCTTAATGGTAGCGGCAAGGGACATAGTTTCGTTTGCACGCCTACATTTCAGACCGCTGCAACTATGCATGCTTAGTCAGAGGAACGGGGATTACACAGATTTGTTCTCCTGTTAAATCTGGACCAAGAGATCAGAGATTCTCTTCTCTGGTGACTTTCTCGGGTTCATATGTCCAAGGGTATGACCTTCCGCAGGTCAGATGGGACAATTGTTACAACAGATGCCGGCCTTTTAGGTTGGGATACAGTCTGGAACTCCCTGAAGGCTCAGGGACAGTGGACTCAGGAGGAGACCCTCCTTCTAATGAATATTCTGGAACTGGGAGCGATATTCCATGCTCTTCAGACTTGGCCTCAGTTAGCAACTCTGAGGTAGATCATATTTCAGTTGGACAATATCACGACTGTGGCTTACATCAACCATCAAGGGGGGACAGAAGTTCCCTAGCGATGTTAGAAGTCTTAAAATAATTCACTGGACAGAGACTCACTCTTGTCTATAAGCTATCCATATCCCAGGTGTTGAGAACTGGGAGACGGATTTTCTAAGTCGTCAGACTTTTCATCCGGGGGAGTGGGAATCCCTCCGGAGGTGTTTGCACAAGATCAAGCAGGAGAGTGCTTGGCGTTTTTTGACAGTGCCTGCGTGGCCACGCAGGACCTGGTATGCAGATCTGGTGGACATATCATCCTTTCCACCACGGTCTCTGCTTCTGAGACAGGACCCTCTACCTCAGGGTCCTTTCAACCATCTAAATATAACTAATCTGAGTTGGACTTCCTGGAGATTGAACGTTTGATGTTATCAAAGCATGGCTTCTCCGAGTCAGTCATTGATACCTTAATACAGGCATGAAAACCTGTCTCTAGGAAAATTTAACGTAGATATGGTGTAAATATCTTATTGTTATGAATCCAAGGGTTACTCATGGAGTAAAGTCTGGATTCCCAGGATATTATCTTTTCTCCAAGTTGATTTTGAGAAAGGGTTGTCAGCTAGTTCCTTAAAAGGACAGATTTCTACTGTCTATTCTTTTGCACAAGCGTCTGGCAGGTATTCTAGACGTTCAGGCTTTGGTTAGATCCAAGCCTGTATTTAAAACTGTTGCTCCGCCATGGAGCTTAAACCTGGTTCTTAAGGTTCTTCAAGGAGTTCCGTTTGAACCTTTTTCATTCCTTAGATATCAAACTTTTATCTTGGAAAGTTCCTTCTTGGTAACTATTTCCTCGGCTCGTAGAGTCTCCGAGTTATCTGCGTTACAATATGATTCTCCTTATCTGGTCCTCTGTACGGATAAGGTAGTCCTGCGTACCAACCCGAGTTTTTACCTAAGGTGGTATCTAACAAGAATATCACTCAAGAGATTTTTGTTCCGTTCTTGTATCCTAATCCTTCTTCAAGGAAGGAACGTCTATTACACAATTTGGACGTGGCTCGTGCTTTAAAGTTTTACTTACAAGCTACTACAGATCTTCATCAAACATTCACCTTGTTTGTTGTCTGTTCTGGACAGAGGAGAGGTCAAAGGACTTCAGCAACCTCTCTGTCTTTTTGGTTAAAAAGCATAATTCATTTTGGACAGCAGCCTTCTGAAGGGATTACAGCTCATTCTACTAGAGCTGTGGTTTTCACTTGGGCCTTTTTAGAAGGAGGCTTCTGTTGAACAGATTTACGAGATGGAGTCTTGATCTGTGATTCATACTTTTTCAAATTTAACAAATTTGATACTTTGCTTCTTCGGAGGCTATTTTTGGGAGAAACGTTTTTTTACAGGCAGTGGTCACTTCCGTTTAAGTACCTGCCTTGTCCCTCCCATCATCCGTGTACTTTAGCTTTGGTATTGGTATCCCATAAGTAATGGATGATCCGTGGACTGGATACACTTAACAAGAGAAAAACAGAATTTATGTTTACCTGATAAATTACTTTCTCCAACGGTGTGTCCGGTCCACGGCGTCATCCTTACTTGTGGGATATTCTCTTCCCCAACAGGAAATGGCAAAGAGCCCAGCAAAGCTGGTCACATGATCCCTCCTAGGCTCCGCCTACCCCAGTCATTCGACCGACGTTAAGGAGGAATATTTGCATAGGAGAAATCATATGGTACCGTGGTGACTGTAGTTAAAGAAAATAAAATATCAGACCTGATTAAAAAAACCAGGGCGGGCCGTGGACCGGACACACCGTTGGAGAAAGTAATTTATCAGGTAAACATAAATTCTGTTTTCTCCAACATAGGTGTGTCCGGTCCACGGCGTCATCCTTACTTGTGGGAACCAATACCAAAGCTTTAGGACACGGATGAAGGGAGGGAGCAAATCAGGTCACCTAAATGGAAGGCACCACGGCTTGCAAAACCTTTCTCCCAAAAATAGCCTCAGAAGAAGCAAAAGTATCAAACTTGTAAAATTTGGTAAAAGTGTGCAGTGAAGACCAAGTCGCTGCCCTACATATCTGATCAACAGAAGCCTCGTTCTTGAAGGCCCATGTGGAAGCCACAGCCCTAGTGGAATGAGCTGTGATTCTTTCGGGAGGCTGCCGTCCGGCAGTCTCGTAAGCCAATCTGATGATGCTTTTAATCCAAAAAGAGAGAGAGGTAGAAGTTGCTTTTTGACCTCTCCTTTTACCGGAATAAACAACAAACAAGGAAGATGTTTGTCTAAAATCCTTTGTAGCATCTAAATAGAATTTTAGAGCGCGAACAACATCCAAATTGTGCAACAAACGTTCCTTCTTTGAAACTGGTTTCGGACACAGAGAAGGTACGATAATCTCCTGGTTAATGTTTTTGTTAGAAACAACTTTCGGAAGAAAACCAGGTTTAGTACGCAAAACCACCTTATCTGCATGGAACACCAGATAAGGAGGAGAACACTGCAGAGCAGATAATTCTGAAACTCTTCTAGCAGAAGAAATTGCAACCAAAAACAAAACTTTCCAAGATAATAATTTAATATCAACGGAATGCAAGGGTTCAAACGGAACCCCCTGAAGAACTGAAAGAACTAAATTGAGACTCCAGGGAGGAGTCAAAGGTTTGTAAACAGGCTTGATTCTAACCAGAGCCTGAACAAAGGCTTGAACATCTGGCACAGCTGCCAGCTTTTTGTGAAGTAACACCGACAAGGCGGAAATCTGTCCCTTCAGGGAACTTGCAGATAATCCTTTTTCCAATCCTTCTTGAAGGAAGGATAGAATCCTAGGAATCTTAACCTTGTCCCAAGGGAATCCTTTAGATTCACACCAACAGATATATTTTTTCCAAATCTTGTGGTAAATCTTTCGAGTTACAGGCTTTCTGGCCTGAACAAGAGTATCGATAACAGAATCTGAGAATCCTCGCTTCGATAAAATCAAGCGTTCAATCTCCAAGCAGTCAGCTGGAGTGAAACCAGATTCGGATGTTCGAACGGACCCTGAACAAGAAGGTCTCGTCTCAAAGGTAGCTTCCAAGGTGGAGCCGATGACATATTCACCAGATCTGCATACCAAGTCCTGCGTGGCCACGCAGGAGCTATCAAGATCACCGACGCCCTCTCCTGATTGATCCTGGCTACCAGCCTGGGGATGAGAGGAAACGGCGGGAACACATAAGCTAGTTTGAAGGTCCAAGGTGCTACTAGTGCATCCACTAGAGCCGCCTTGGGATCCCTGGATCTGGACCCGTAGCAAGGAACTTTGAAGTTCTGACGAGAGGCCATTAGATCCATGTCTGGAATGCCCCACAGCTGAGTGACTTGGGCAAAGATTTCCGGATGGAGTTCCCACTCCCCCGGATGCAATGTCTGACGACTCAGAAAATCCGCTTCCCAATTTTCCACTCCTGGGATGTGGATAGCAGACAGGTGGCAGGAGTGAGACTCCGCCCATAGAATGATTTTGGTCACTTCTTCCATCGCTAGGGAACTCCTTGTTCCCCCCTGATGGTTGATGTACGCAACAGTCGTCATGTTGTCTGATTGAAACCGTATGAACTTGGTCCTCGCTAGCTGAGGCCAAGCCTTGAGAGCATTGAATATCGCTCTCAGTTCCAGAATATTTATCGGTAGAAGAGATTCTTCCCGAGACCAAAGACCCTGAGCTTTCAGGGATCCCCAGACCGCGCCCCAGCCCATCAGACTGGCGTCGGTCGTGACAATGACCCACTCTGGTCTGCGGAATGTCATCCCTTGTGACAGGTTGTCCAGGGACAGCCACCAACGGAGTGAGTCTCTGGTCCTCTGATTTACTTGTATCTTTGGAGACAAGTCTGTATAGTCCCCATTCCACTGACTGAGCATGCACAGTTGTAATGGTCTTAGATGAATGCGCGCAAAAGGAACTATGTCCATTGCCGCTACCATCAACCCGATCACTTCCATGCACTGAGCTATGGAAGGAAGAGGAACGGAATGAAGTATCCGACAAGAGTCTAGAAGTTTTGTTTTTCTGGCCTCTGTTAGAAAAATCCTCATTTCTAAGGAGTCTATAATTGTTCCCAAGAAGGGAACCCTTGTTGACGGGGATAGAGAACTCTTTTCCACGTTCACTTTCCAGCCGTGAGATCTGAGAAAGGCCAGGACGATGTCCGTGTGAGCCTTTGCTTGAGGAAGGGACGACGCTTGAATCAGAATGTCGTCCAGGTAAGGTACTACTGCAATGCCCCTTGGTCTTAGCACCGCTAGAAGGGACCCTAGTACCTTTGTGAAAATCCTTGGAGCAGTGGCTAATCCGAAAGGAAGCGCCACGAACTGGTAATGTTTGTCCAGGAATGCAAACCTTAGGAACCGATGATGTTCCTTGTGGATAGGAATATGTAGATACGCATCCTTTAAATCCACCGTGGTCATGAATTGACCTTCCTGGATGGAAGGAAGAATAGTTCGAATGGTTTCCATCTTGAACGATGGAACCTTGAGAAACTTGTTTAAGATCTTGAGATCTAAGATTGGTCTGAACGTTCCCTCTTTTTTGGGAACTATGAACAGATTGGAGTAGAACCCCATCCCTTGTTCCCTTAATGGAACAGGATGAATCACTCCCATTTTTAACAGGTCTTCTACACAATGTAAGAACGCCTGTCTTTTTATGTGGTCTGAAGACAACTGAGACCTGTGGAACCTCCCCCTTGGGGGAAGTCCCTTGAATTCCAGAAGATAACCCTGGGAGACTATTTCTAGCGCCCAAGGATCCAGAACATCTCTTGCCCAAGCCTGAGCGAAGAGAGAGAGTCTGCCCCCCACCAGATCCGGTCCCGGATCGGGGGCCAATATTTCATGCTGTCTTGGTAGCAGTGGCAGGTTTCTTGGCCTGCTTTCCCTTGTTCCAGCCTTGCATTGGTCTCCAAGCTGGCTTGGCTTGAGAAGTATTACCCTCTTGCTTAGAGGACGTAGCACTTTGGGCTGGTCCGTTTTTACGAAAGGGACGAAAATTAGGTCTATTTTTTGCCTTGAAAGGCCGATCCTGAGGAAGGGCGTGGCCCTTACCCCCAGTGATATCAGAGATAATCTCTTTCAAGTCAGGGCCAAACAGCGTTTTCCCCTTGAAAGGAATGTTTAGTAGCTTGTTCTTGGAAGACGCATCAGCCGACCAAGATTTCAACCAAAGCGCTCTGCGCGCCACAATAGCAAACCCAGAATTCTTAGCCGCTAACCTAGCCAATTGCAAAGTGGCGTCTAGGGTGAAAGAATTAGCCAATTTGAGAGCAATGATTCTGTCCATAATCTCCTCATAAGGAGGAGAATCACTATCGAGCGCCTTTATCAGTTCATCAAACCAGAAACATGCGGCTGTAGTGACAGGGACAATGCATGAAATTGGTTGTAGAAGGTAACCCTGCTGAACAAACATCTTTTTAAGCAAACCTTCTAATTTTTTATCCATAGGATCTTTGAAAGCACAACTATCCTCTATGGGTATAGTGGTGCGTTTGTTTAAAGTAGAAACCGCTCCCTCGACCTTGGGGACTGTCTGCCATAAGTCCTTTCTGGGGTCGACCATAGGAAACAATTTTTTAAATATGGGGGGAGGGACGAAAGGAATACCGGGCCTTTCCCATTCTTTATTAACAATGTCCGCCACCCGCTTGGGTATAGGAAAAGCTTCTGGGAGCCCCGGCACCTCTAGGAACTTGTCCATTTTACATAGTTTCTCTGGGATGACCAACTTTTCACAATCATCCAGAGTGGATAATACCTCCTTAAGCAAAATGCGGAGATGTTCCAACTTAAATTTAAATGCAATCACATCAGGTTCAGCCTGTTGAGAAATGTTCCCTGAATCAGTAATTTCTCCCTCAGGCAAAACCTCCCTGGCCCCCTCGGATTGGGTTAGGGGCCCTTCAGAGATATTAATATCAGCGTCGTCATGCTCTTCAGTAACTAGAACAGAGCAGCCACGCTTACGCTGACAAGGGTTCATTTTGGCTAAAATGTTTTTGACAGAATTATCCATTACAGCCGTTAATTGTTGCATAGTAAGGAGTATTGGCGCGCTAGATGTACTAGGGGCCTCCTGAGTGGGCAAGACTCGTGTAGACGAAGGAGGGAATGATGCAGTACCATGCTTACTCCCCTCACTTGAGGAATCATCTTGGGCATCATTGTCATTATCACATAAATCACATTTATTTAAATGAATAGGAATTCTGGCTTCCCCACATTCAGAACACAGTCTATCTGGAAGTTCAGACATGTTAAACAGGCATAAACTTGATAAGAAAGTACAAAAAACGTTTTAAAATAAAACCGTTACTGTCACTTTAAATTTTAAACTGAACACACTTTATTACTGCAATTGCGAAAAAACATGAAGGAATTGTTCAAAATTCACCAAATTTTCACCACAGTGTCTTAAAGCCTTAAAAGTATTGCACACCAAATTTGGAAGCTTTAACCCTTAAAATAACGGAACCGGAGCCGTTTTAAAACTTTAACCCCTTTACAGTCCCTGGTATCTGCTTTGCTGAGACCCAACCAAGCCCCAAGGGGAATACGATACCAAATGACGCCTTCAGAAAGTCTTTTCTAAGTATCAGAGCTCCTCTCACATGCGACTGCATGCCATGCCTCTCAAAAACAAGTGCGCCACACCGGCGCGAAAATGAGGCTCTGCTTATGCTTTGGGAAAGCCCCTAAGAAATAAGGTGTCTAATACAGTGCCTGCCGATATTATTATATCAAAATACCCAGTTAAAATGATTCCTCAAGGCTAAATATGTGTTAATAATGAATCGATTTAGCCCAGAAAAGTCTACAGTCTTAATAAGCCCTTGTGAAGCCCTTATTTACGATCGTAATAAACATGGCTTACCGGATCCCATAGGGAAAATGACAGCTTCCAGCATTACATCGTCTTGTTAGAATGTGTCATACCTCAAGCAGCAAGAGACTGCACACTGTTCCCCCAACTGAAGTTAATTGCTCTCAACAGTCCTGTGTGGAACAGCCATGGATTTTAGTTACGGTTGCTAAAATCATTTTCCTCATACAAACAGAAATCTTCATCTCTTTTCTGTTTCTGAGTAAATAGTACATACCAGCACTATTTCAAAATAACAAACTCTTGATTGAATAATAAAACTACAGTTAAACACTAAAAAACTCTAAGCCATCTCCGTGGAGATGTTGCCTGTACAACGGCAAAGAGAATGACTGGGGTAGGCGGAGCCTAGGAGGGATCATGTGACCAGCTTTGCTGGGCTCTTTGCCATTTCCTGTTGGGGAAGAGAATATCCCACAAGTAAGGATGACGCCGTGGACCGGACACACCTATGTTGGAGAAACATAATTTATGCTTACCTGATAAATTTATTTCTCTTGTAGTGTATCCAGTCCACGGCCCGCCCTGTCCTTTTAAGGCAGGTCTAAAATTTTAATTAAACTACAGTCACCACTGCACCCTATGGTTTCTCCATCTTGTCTTGTTTCGGTCGAATGACTGGATATGACATGTGAGGGGAGGAGCTATATAGCAGCTCTGCTTGGGTGATCCTCTTGCAACTTCCTGTTGGGAAGGAGAATATCCCATAAGTAATGGATGATCCGTGGACTGGATACACTACAAGAGAAATAAATTTATCAGGTAAGCATAAATTATGTTTTTGTCAGTCTGAGAAACCTCTGGTAATAAATCTTTAAAAGCCATAATATGGTCTTTATAAGTTATAGAAATTTCAGTACATTTGGTACACATTCTAAGAGGGGGTTCCACAATGGCTTCTAAACATATTGAGCAATGAGTTTCCTCTATGTCAGACATGTTTAACAGACTAGTAATGAGACCAGCAAGCTTGTAAAACACTTTAATAAATGTGAAACAGCAATTAAATAAAAACGGTACTGTGCCTTTAAGAGAAACAAACTATCACATAAATTTCAAAACAGTGTTAAAAAGTAGTAAACTCTTCAAAATTTTTACAGTGTGTATAAGGGACTAAAGAAGCATTGCACCCACTTGTAAATGGATGATTAACCCTTTAGGCCCCAAACCGGATTTGAAAAACGTTAAAAAACATTTATAAACAGTTAAACACCTTGCCACAGCTCTGCTGTGGCTCCTAACTGCCCTCAAATATGATTTAGGAAAGGAATAAGCCCTCTATAGTGGTCCTCAGATGACAGAGGACTCCTTTAGGGAAGCTGGATGTCTCAGTCTGAATATGAACTGCGTATCTAGAGCGCGAAAATAGGCCCCTCCCACCATGCACTCGATGTCAGAGGGCCTTAAGAAAATACTCCTATGAGTATCTGACTAGCCATGTGGAAACTAGGCCCCAAAAAAAATGATTTATCACCCTCAGAGAAAACAGAATTTATGTTTACCTGATAAATTTCTTTCTCCAACGGTGTGTCCGGTCCACGGCGTCATCCTTACTTGTGGGATATTCTCTTCCCCAACAGGAAATGGCAAAGAGCCCAGCAAAGCTGGTCACATGATCCCTCCTAGGCTCCGCCTACCCCAGTCATTCGACCGACGTTAAGGAGGAATATTTGCATAGGAGAAACCATATGGTACCGTGGTGACTGTAGTTAAAGAAAATAAATTATCAGACCTGATTAAAAAACCAGGGCGGGCCGTGGACCGGACACACCGTTGGAGAAAGAAATTTATCAGGTAAACATAAATTCTGTTTTCTCCAACATAGGTGTGTCCGGTCCACGGCGTCATCCTTACTTGTGGGAACCAATACCAAAGCTTTAGGACACGGATGAAGGGAGGGAGCAAATCAGGTCACCTAAATGGAAGGCACCACGGCTTGCAAAACCTTTCTCCCAAAAATAGCCTCAGAAGAAGCAAAAGTATCAAACTTGTAAAATTTGGTAAAAGTGTGCAGTGAAGACCAAGTCGCTGCCCTACATATCTGATCAACAGAAGCCTCGTTCTTGAAGGCCCATGTGGAAGCCACAGCCCTAGTGGAATGAGCTGTGATTCTTTCGGGAGGCTGCCGTCCGGCAGTCTCGTAAGCCAATCTGATGATGCTTTTAATCCAAAAAGAGAGAGAGGTAGAAGTTGCTTTTTGACCTCTCCTTTTACCTGAATAAACAACAAACAAGGAAGATGTTTGTCTAAAATCCTTTGTAGCATCTAAATAGAACTTTAGAGCGCGAACAACATCCAAATTGTGTAACAAACGTTCCTTCTTTGAGACTGGTTTTGGACACAGAGAAGGTACGATAATCTCCTGGTTAATGTTTTTGTTAGAAACAACTTTTGGAAGAAAACCAGGTTTAGTACGTAAAACCACCTTATCTGCATGGAACACCAGATAAGGAGGAGAACACTGCAGAGCAGATAATTCTGAGACTCTTCTAGCAGAAGAAATCGCAACTAAAAACAGAACTTTCCAAGATAATAACTTAATATCAACGGAATGTAAGGGTTCAAACGGAACCCCCTGAAGAACTGAAAGAACTAAATTGAGACTCCAAGGAGGAGTCAAAGGTTTGTAAACAGGCTTGATTCTAACCAGAGCCTGAACAAAGGCTTGAACATCTGGCACAGCTGCCAGCTTTTTGTGAAGTAATACCGACAAGGCAGAAATCTGTCCCTTCAGGGAACTAGCAGATAATCCTTTTTCCAATCCTTCTTGAAGGAAGGATAGAATCCTAGGAATCTTAACCTTGTCCCAAGGGAATCCTTTAGATTCACACCAACAGATATATTTTTTCCAAATTTTGTGGTAAATCTTTCTAGTTACAGGCTTTCTGGCCTGAACAAGAGTATCGATAACAGAATCTGAGAATCCTCGCTTCGATAAAATCAAGCGTTCAATCTCCAAGCAGTCAGCTGGAGTGAAACCAGATTCGGATGTTCGAACGGACCCTGAACAAGAAGGTCTCGTCTCAAAGGTAGCTTCCAAGGTGGAGCCGATGACATATTCACCAGATCTGCATACCAAGTCCTGCGTGGCCACGCAGGAGCTATCAAGATCACCGACGCCCTCTCCTGATTGATCCTGGCTACCAGCCTGGGGATGAGAGGAAATGGCGGGAACACATAAGCTAGTTTGAAGGTCCAAGGTGCTACTAGTGCATCCACTAGAGCCGCCTTGGGATCCCTGGATCTGGCCCCGTAGCAAGGAACTTTGAAGTTCTGACGAGAGGCCATCAGATCCATGTCTGGAATGCCCCACAGGTGAGTGACTTGGGCAAAGATTTCCGGATGGAGTTCCCACTCCCCCGGATGCAATGTCTGACGACTCAGAAAATCCGCTTCCCAATTTTCCACTCCTGGGATGTGGATAGCAGACAGGTGGCAGGAGTGAGACTCCGCCCATAGAATGATTTTGGTCACTTCTTCCATCGCTAGGGAACTCCTTGTTCCCCCCTGATGGTTGATGTACGCAACAGTTGTCATGTTGTCTGATTGAAACCGTATGAACTTGGTCCTCGCTAGCCGAGGCCAGGCCTTGAGAGCATTGAATATCGCTCTCAGTTCCAGAATATTTATCGGTAGAAGAGATTCTTCCCGAGACCAAAGACCCTGAGCTTTCAGGGATCCCCAGACCGCGCCCCAGCCCATCAGACTGGCGTCGGTCGTGACAATGACCCACTCTGGTCTGCGGAACGTCATCCCTTGAGACAGATTGTCCAGGGACAGCCACCAACGGAGTGAGTCTCTGGTCCTCTGATTTACTTGTATCTTCGGAGACAAGTCTGTATAGTCCCCATTCCACTGACTGAGCATGCACAGTTGTAATGGTCTTAGATGAATGCGTGCAAAAGGAACTATGTCCATCGCCGCTACCATCAACCCGATCACTTCCATGCACTGAGCTATGGAAGGAAGAGGAACGGAATGAAGTATCCGACAAGAGTCTAGAAGTTTTGTTTTTCTGGCCTCTGTTAGAAAGATCCTCATTTCTAAAGAGTCTATAATTGTTCCCAAGAAGGGAACCCTTGTTGACGGGGATAGAGAACTCTTTTCCACGTTCACTTTCCAGCCGTGAGATCTGAGAAAGGCCAGGACAATGTCCGTGTGAGCCTTTGCTTGAGGAAGGGACGACGCTTGAATCAGAATGTCGTCCAGGTAAGGTACTACTGCAATGCCCCTTGGTCTTAGCACCGCTAGAAGGGAGCCTAGTACCTTTGTGAAAATCCTTGGAGCAGTGGCTAATCCGAAAGGAAGCGCCACGAACTGGTAATGTTTGTCCAGGAATGCAAACCTTAGGAACCGATGATGTTCCTTGTGGATAGGAATATGTAGATACGCATCCTTTAAATCCACCGTGGTCATGAATTGACCCTCCTGGATGGAAGGAAGAATAGTTCGAATGGTTTCCATCTTGAAAGATGGAACCTTGAGAAACTTGTTTAAGATCTTGAGATCTAAGATTGGTCTGAACGTTCCCTCTTTTTTGGGAACTATGAACAGATTGGAGTAGAACCCCATCCCTTGTTCTCTTAGTGGAACAGGATGAATCACTCCCATTTTTAACAGGTCTTCTACACAATGTAAGAACGCCTGTCTTTTTATGTGGTCTGAAGACAACTGAGACCTGTGGAACCTCCCCCTTGGGGGAAGTCCCTTGAATTCCAGAAGATAACCCTGGGAGACTATTTCTAGCGCCCAAGGATCCAGAACATCTCTTGCCCAAGCCTGAGCGAAGAGAGAGAGTCTGCCCCCCACCAGATCCGGTCCCGGATCGGGGGCCAATATTTCATGCTGTCTTGGTAGCAGTGGCAGGCTTCTTGGCCTGCTTTCCCTTGTTCCAGCCTTGCATTGGTCTCCAAGCTGGCTTGGCTTGAGAAGTATTACCCTCTTGCTTAGAGGACGTAGCACTTTGGGCTGGTCCGTTTTTACGAAAGGGACGAAAATTGGGTCTATTTTTCGCCTTGAAAGGCCGATCCTGAGGAAGGGCGTGGCCCTTACCCCCAGTGATATCCGAGATAATCTCTTTCAAGTCAGGGCCAAACAGCGTTTTCCCCTTGAAAGGAATGTTTAGTAGCTTGTTCTTGGAAGACGCGTCAGCCGACCAAGATTTCAACCAAAGCGCTCTGCGCGCCACAATAGCAAACCCAGAATTCTTAGCCGCTAACCTAGCCAATTGCAAAGTGGCGTCTAAGGTGAAAGAATTAGCCAATTTGAGAGCATTGATTCTGTCCATAATCTCCTCATAAGGAGGAGAATCACTATCGAGCGCCTTTATCAGTTCATCAAACCAGAAACATGCGGCTGTAGTGACAGGGACAATGCATGAAATTGGTTGTAGAAGGTAACCCTGCTGAACAAACATCTTTTTAAGCAAACCTTCTAATTTTTTATCCATAGGATCTTTGAAAGCACAACTATCCTCTATGGGTATAGTGGTGCGTTTGTTTAAAGTAGAAACCGCTCCCTCGACCTTGGGGACTGACTGCCATAAGTCCTTTCTGGGGTCGACCATAGGAAACAATTTTTTAAATATGGGGGGAGGGACGAAAGGAATACCGGGCCTTTCCCATTCTTTATTAACAATGTCCGCCACCCGCTTGGGTATAGGAAAAGCTTCTGGGAGCTCCGGCACCTCTAGGAACTTGTCCATTTTACATAGTTTCTCTGGGATGACCAACTTTTCACAATCATCCAGAGTGGATAATACCTCCTTAAGCAGAATGCGGAGATGTTCCAACTTAAATTTAAATGCAATTACATCAGGTTCAGCCTGTTGAGAAATGTTCCCTGAATCAGTAATTTCTCCCTCAGACAAAACCTCCCTGGCCCCCTCAGATTGGGTTAGGGGCCCTTCAGAGATATTAATATCAGCGTCGTCATGCTCTTCAGTAACTAAAACAGAGCAGCCACGCTTACGCTGACAAGGGTTCATTTTGGCTAAAATGTTTTTGACAGAATTATCCATTACAGCCGTTAATTGTTGCATAGTAAGCAGTATTGGCGCGCTAGATGTACTAGGGGCCTCCTGAGTGGGCAAGACTCGTGTAGACGAAGGAGGGAATGATGCAGTACCATGCTTACTCCCCTCACTTGAGGAATCATCTTGGGCATCATTGTCATTATCACATAAATCACATTTATTTAAATGAACAGGAATTCTGGCTTCCCCACATTCAGAACACAGTCTATCTGGTAGTTCAGACATGTTAAAC
Source organism: Bombina bombina (assembly GCF_027579735.1). NCBI lineage: Eukaryota > Metazoa > Chordata > Amphibia > Anura > Bombinatoridae > Bombina > Bombina bombina. Next base: position 582,948,063 of record NC_069499.1, read on the forward strand.
AGGCATAAACTTGATAATAAAGTACAAAAAACGTTTTAAAATAAAACCGTTACTGTCACTTTAAATTTTAAACTGAACACACTTTATTACTGCAATTGCGAAAAAACATGAAGGAATTGTACAAAATTCACCAAATTTTCACCACAGTGTCTTAAAGCCTTAAAAGTATTGCACACCAAATTTGGAAGCTTTAACCCTTAAAATAACGGAACCGGAGCCGTTTTAACACTTTAACCCCTTTACAGTCCCTGGTATCTGCTTTGCTGAGACCCAACCAAGCCCAAAGGGGAATACGATACCAAATGACGCCTTCAGAAAGTCTTTTCTAAGTATCAGAGCTCCTCTCACATGCGACTGCATGCCATGCCTCTCAAAAACAAGTGCGCCACACCGGCGCGAAAATGAGGCTCTGCTTATGCTTTGGGAAAGCCCCAGAGAAATAAGGTGTCTAATACAGTGCCTGCCGATATTATAATATCAATAAACCCAGATAAAATGATTCCTCAAAGCTAAATATGTTTTAAAACTGAATCGATTTAGCCCAGAAAAGTCTACAATCTTAATAAGCCCTTGTGAAGCCCTTATTTACCATCGTAATAAACATGGCTTACCGGATCCCATAGGGAAAAATGACAGCTTCCAGCATTACATCGTCTTGTTAGAATGTGTCATACCTCAAGCAGCAAGAGACTGCACACTGTTCCCCCAACTGAAGTTAATTGCTCTCAACAGTCCTGTGTGGAACAGCCATGGATTTTAGTTACGGTGCTAAAATCATTTTCCTCATACAAACAGAAATCTTCATCTCTTTTCTGTTTCTGAGTAAATAGTACATACCAGCACTATTTTAAAATAACAAACTCTTGATTGAATAATAAAAACTACAGTTAAACACTAAAAAACTCTAAGCCATCTCCGTGGAGATGTTGCCTGTACAACGGCAAAGAGAATGACTGGGGTAGGCGGAGCCTAGGAGGGATCATGTGACCAGCTTTGCTGGGCTCTTTGCCATTTCCTGTTGGGGAAGAGAATATCCCACAAGTAAGGATGACGCCGTGGACCGGACACACCTATGTTGGAGAAAAAACGTTTTTTCTCTTGTTAAGTGTATCCAGTCCACGGATCATCCATTACTTATGGGATATTCTCCTTCCCAACAGGAAGTTGCAAGAGGATCACCCACAGCAGAGCTGCTATATAGCTCCTCCCCTGACTGCCATACCCAGTCATTCTCTTGCAACTCTCAACTAAGATGGAGTTCGTAAGAGGACTGTGGTGTTTTATACTTAGTTTATTTCTTCAATCAAAAGTTTGTTATTTTTAAATGGTACCGGATTGTACTGTTTATCTCAGGCAGTATTTAGAAGAAGAATCTGCCTGCATTTTCTATGATCTTAGCAGAAGTAACTAAGATCCTTTGCTGTTCTCACATATTCTGAGGAGTGAGGTAACTACAGAGGGGGAATAGCGTGCAGGTTTTCCTGTAATAAGGTATGTGCAGTTAAAATATTTTTCTAGGGATGGAATTTGCTAGAAAATGCTGCTGATACCGAAGTAATGTAAGTAAAGCCTTAAATGCAGTGATAGCGACTGGTATCAGGCTTATTAATAGAGATACATACTCTTATAAAAGTGTATTTTAAAACGTTTGCTGGCATGTTTAATCATTTTTTAAATATGTTTGGTGATAAAACTTATTGGGGCCTAGTTTTTTCCACATGGCTGGCTTGAATTTTGCCTAGTAACAGTTCCCTGAGGCTTCCCACTGTTGTAATATGAGTGGGAGGGGCCTATTTTGGCGTTTTTTTTGCACAGCAAAAATTACAGACACAGACATCCAGCTTCTTCCTGCATGATCCAGGACTTCTCTGAAGGGCTCAAAAGGCTTCAAAAGTCGTATTGAGGGAGGTAAAAAGTCACAGTAGAGCTGTGGCAGTTGTTGTGACTGTTTAAAAAACGTTTTTGTCATTTGTTATTCCGTTTTTGGTATTAAGGGGTTAATCATCCATTTGCAAGTGGGTGCAATGCTCTGCTAACTTATTACATACACTGTAAAAATTTTGTTAGTGTAACTGCATTTTTTCACTGTTATTTCAAAATTTGGGAAAATTTGTGTTTCTTAAAGGCGCAGTAACGTTTTTTATATTGCTTGTAAACTTGTTTTAAAGTGTTTTCCAAGCTTGCTAGTCTCATTGCTAGTCTGTTTAAACATGTCTGACACAGAGGAACCTACTTGTTCATTATGTTTGAAAGCCATGGTGGAGCCCCATAGGAGAATGTGTACTAAATGTATTGATTTCACCTTAAACAGTAAAGATCAGTCTTTATCTATAAAAGAATTATCACCAGAGGGTTCTGTCGAGGGGGAAGTTATGCCGACTAACTCTCCCCACGTGTCAGACCTTTCGCCTCCCGCTCAGGGGACGCACGCTAATATGGCGCCAATTACATCAGGGACGCCCATAGCGATTACCTTGCAGGACATGGCTGCAATCATGAACAATATCCTGTCAAAGGTATTATCTAGATTGCCTGAATTAAGAGGCAAGCGCGATAGCTCTGGGGTTAGGAGAGATACAGAGCGCGCAAATGCTGTTAGAGCCATGTCTGATACTGCGTCACAGTATGCAGAACATGAGGACGGAGAGCTTCAGTCTGTGGGTGACATCTCTGACTCGGGGAAACCTGATTCAGAGATTTCTAATTTTAAATTTAAGCTTGAGAACCTCCGTGTATTGCTTGGGGAGGTATTAGCTGCTCTGAATGACTGTAACACAGTTGCAATTCCAGAGAAATTGTGTAGGCTGGATAGATACTATGCGGTGCTGGTGTGTACTGACGTTTTTCCTATACCTAAAAGGCTTACAGAAATTATTAGCAAGGAGTGGGATAGACCCGGTGCGCCCTTTTCCCCACCTCCTATATTTAGAAAAATGTTTCCAATAGATGCCACTACACGGGACTTATGGCAGACGGTCCCTAAGGTGGAGGGAGCAGTTTCTACTTTAGCAAAGCGTACCACTATCCCGGGTGAGGACAGTTGTGCTTTTTCAGATCCAATGGATAAAAAATTGGAGGGTTACCTTAAGAAAATGTTTATTCAACAAGGTTTTATTTTACAGCCCCTTGCATGCATTGCGCCTGTCACTGCTGCGGCGGCATTCTGGTTTGAGGCCCTGGAAGAGGCCATCCAGACAGCTCCATTGAATGAAATTATTGACAAGCTTAGAACGCTTAAGCTAGGTAACTCATTTGTTTCTGATGCCATTGTTCATTTGACTAAACTAACGGCTAAGAATTCCGGATTCGCCATCCAGGCGCGTAGGGCGCTATGGCTTAAATCCTGGTCAGCTGACGTGACTTCAAAGTCTAAATTACTCAACATTCCTTTCAAGGGGCAAACCTTATTCGGGCCTGGCTTGAAGGAAATTATTGCTGACATTACTGGAGGCAAGGGTCATACCCTTCCTCAGGACAGGGCCAAATCAAAGGCCAAACAGTCTTTCGAAATTTCAAGGCAGGAGCAGCATCAACTTCCTCCGCTTCAAAACAAGAGGGAACTGTTGTTCATTCCAGACAGGCCTGGAAACCTAACCAGTCCTGGAACAAAGGCAAGCAGGCCAGAAAGCCTGCTGCTGCCCCCAAGACAGCATGAAGGAACGGCCCCCAATCCGGAAACGGATCTAGTGGGGGGCAGACTTTCTCTCTTCGCCCAGGCGTGGGCAAGAGATGTTCAGGATCCCTGGGCGTTGGAGATCATATCTCAGGGATATCTTCTGGACTTCAAAGCTTCTCCTCCACAAGGAAGATTTCATCTTTCAAGGTTATCAGCAAACCAGATAAAGAAAGAGGCATTCCTAAGCTGTGTGCAAGACCTCCTAGTAATGGGAGTGATCCATCCAGTTCCGCGGACGGAACAAGGACAGGGATTTTATTCAAATCTGTTTGTGGTTCCAAAGAAAGAGGGAACCTTCAGACCAATCTAGGATCTAAAGATCTTAAACAAATTCCTCAGAGTTCCATCATTCAAAATGGAAACTATTCGGACCATCCTACCCATGATCCAAGAGGGTCAGTACATGACCACAGTCGACTTAAAGGATGCCTACCTTCACATACCGATTCACAAAGATCATCATCGGTTCCTAAAGTTTGCCTTTCTAGACAGGCATTACCAATTTGTAGCTCTTCCCTTCGGTTTGGCCACTGCCCCGAGAATTTTTACAAAGGTTCTGGGCTCACTTCTGGCGGTTCTAAGACCGCGAGGCATAGCGGTGGCTCCGTATCTAGACGACATCCTGATACAGGCGTCAAGCTTTCAAATTGCCAAGTCTCATACAGTGATAGTTCTGGCATTTCTGAGGTCGCATGGGTGGAAAGTGAACGTGGAAAAGAGTTCTCTATCACCACTCACAAGAGTCTCCTTCCTAGGGACTCATAGATTCTGTAGAGATGAAAATTTACCTGACGGAGTCCAGGTTATCAAAACTTCTACATGCTTGCCGTGTCCTTCATTCCATTCCACGCCCGTCAGTGGCTCAGTGCATGGAAGTAATCGGCTTAATGGTAGCGGCAATGGACATAGTGCCATTTACGCGCCTGCATCTCAGACCGCTGCAATTATGCATGCTAAGTCAGTGGAATGGGTATTACTCAGATTTGTCCCCTTCTAGGTTGGGGCGCAGTCTGGAACTCCCTGAAGGCTCAGGGATCGTGGACTCAGGAGGAGAAACTCCTCCCAATAAATATTCTGGAGTTAAGAGCAATATTCAATGCTCTTCTAGCTTGGCCTCAGTTAGCAACACTGAGGTTCTTCAGATTTCAGTCGGACAACATCACGACTGTGGCTTACATCAACCATCAAGGGGGAACCAGGAGTTCCCTAGCGATGTTAGAAGTCTCAAAGATAATTCACTGGGCAGAGTCTCACTCTTGCCACCTGTCAGCGATCCACATCCCAGGCGTAGAGAACTGGGAGGCGGATTTTCTAAGTCGTCAGACTTTTCATCCGGGGGAGTGGGAACTCCATCCGGAGGTGTTTGCTCAACTGGTCCATCGTTGGGGCAAACCAGAACTGGATCTCATGGCGACTCGCCAGAACGCAAGCTTCCTTGTTACGGATCCAGGTCCAGGGACCCGGGAGCAACGCTGATAGATGCTCTAGCAGCTCCTTGGTTCTTCAACCTGGCCTATGTGTTTCCACCGTTTCCTCTGCTCCCTCGACTGATTGCCAAAATCAAACAGGAGAGAGCATCGGTGATTCTGATAGCGCCTGTGTGGCCACGCAGGACCTGGTATGCAGACCTAGTGGACATGTCATCTCTTCCACCATGGACTCTGCCTCTGAGGCAGGACCTTCTAATACAAGGTCCTTTCAATCATCCAAATCTAATTTCTCTGAGACTGACTGCATGGAGATTGAACGCTTGATTCTATCAAGGCGTGGCTTCTCCGAGTCAGTCATTGATACCTTAATACAGGCTCGGAAGCCTGTCACCAGGAAAATCTACCATAAGATATGGCGTAAATATCTTTATTGGTGTGAATCCAAGAGTTACTCATGGAGTAAGGTTAGGATTCCTAGGATATTGTCCTTTCTCCAAGAGGGTTTGGACAAAGGCTTATCAGCTAGTTCTTTAAAAGGACAGATCTCTGCTCTGTCTATTCTTTTGCACAAGCGTCTGGCAGAAGTTCCAGACGTCCAGGCATTTTGTCAGGCTTTGGTTAGGATTAAGCCTGTGTTTAAAACTGTTGCTCCCCCGTGGAGCTTAAACTTGGTTCTTAAAGTTCTTCAGGGAGTTCCGTTTGAACCCCTTCATTCCATTGATATTAAATTTTTATCTTGGAAAGTTCTGTTTTTGATGGCTATTTCCTCGGCTCGAAGAGTCTCTGAGTTCTCTGCCTTACATTGTGATTCTCCTTATCTGATTTTTCATTCAGACAAGGTAGTTCTGCGTACCAAACCTGGGTTTTTACCTAAGGTGGTTTCTAACAGGAATATCAATCAAGAGATTGTTGTTCCATCATTGTGTCCTAATCCTTCTTCAAAGAAGGAACGTCTTTTGCATAATCTGGACGTAGTCCGTGCCTTGAAGTTTTACTTACAGGCTACTAAAGATTTTCGTCAAACATCTGCCCTGTTTGTTGTTTACTCTGGACAGAGGAGAGGTCAAAAAGCTTCAACAACCTCTCTCTCCTTTTGGCTTCGGAGCATAATACGCTTAGCCTATGAGACTGCTGGACAGCAGCCCCCTGAAAGGATTACAGCTCATTCTACTAGAGCTGTGGCTTCCACCTGGGCCTTTAAAAATGAGGCCTCTGTTGAACAGATTTTCAAGGCTGCGACTTGGTCTTCGCTTCACACCTTTTCAAAATTTTACAAATTTGACACTTTTGCTTCTTCGGAGGCTGTTTTTGGGAGAAAGGTTCTACAGGCAGAGGTTCCTTCCGTTTAAGTTCCTGCCTTGTCCCTCCCATCATCCGTGTACTTTAGCTTTGGTATTGGTATCCCACAAGTAATGGATGATCCGTGGACTGGATACACTTAACAAGAGAAAACATAATTTATGCTTACCTGATAAATTTATTTCTCTTGTAGTGTATCCAGTCCACGGCCCGCCCTGTCCTTTTAAGGCAGGTCTAAATTTTAATTAAACTACAGTCACCACTGCACCCTATGGTTTCTCCTTTCTCGTCTTGTTTCGGTCGAATGACTGGATATGGCAGTGAGGGGAGGAGCTATATAGCAGCTCTGCTGTGGGTGATCCTCTTGCAACTTCCTGTTGGGAAGGAGAATATCCCATAAGTAATGGATGATCCGTGGACTGGATACACTACAAGAGAAATAAATTTATCAGGTAAGCATAAATTATGTTTTCTATATAACATGTAAACGTTTTGACACTAAGAAATATGAGTATTAACATGAATATTACCCTTTTTTGTAAGCATGATCCCAGTCGTCGTTAAATCACTGCATCAGGCTTACCTCAATTATTCAAGGCTCTGTCAGCATTTTCTAGATCTTATCACCTCTCTAGAAATAAATATACTGAACATACCTCAAAGCAGGTACTCTGGAAACCGTTCCCCCAACTGAAGTCTTTCCCATACTCTTCAGTTATGCGTGAGAACAGCAATGGACCTTAGTTACAAACCGCTAAGATCATCCAAGGATTTCTGCCTGAGAGTAAAACAGTACAACGCCGGTACCGTTTAAAAATAAACTTTTGATTGAAGGTAAAACTACACTAAGTCACCACATATCTCTTGATACTTCCTATCTTGTCGAGAGCTGCAAGAGAATGACTGGGGGTGGCAGTTAGGGGAGGAGCTATATAGACAGCTCTGCTGTGGGTGTCCTCTTGCAGCTTCCTGTTGAGAAGGAGAATATCCCGCAAGTAATGGATGAACCCGTGGACTGGATACACCTTACAAGAGAAATATGTTTATAAGTGTCCCAAACACTTTAACAGCATTGTATAGCTTGCACAGAATGACAAATCAATAAGATAACATCTTTGTCAAAAATAAATAATACTTTTTAAAACCTCTGCACCACGCCACAGCACTGCTGTGGCGCCTACCTGCCCCCAGAATAAAAACAGCTGCCGCTCGAAAAGCCTGTCAACACTAATACCAAAAATATATACAAACACACACGCATAAATACACACATACATAATATAGAGTTTGTTTCCACCGTTTTCTACTGGTACATCTGGTAACAGGCTTCCTCATTTGGATCAAGGTCTATGTACCCAAGTCAGACAAATGTCTATGGAACAAAAATTATGTTTCATTAAAGCTAAAGGCCAAAGATCTTGATGAACGATCCTGATAAAGGGGATTAATCAATTGTTCTAGATTAGGGACTTGCCTTAAATTCTTATCTAAGGTGTTGAGACTGATAGGTTGGCATTATATGCATTTATATACTTATGTATGAGTCAATTAATTTGATCTCATTGCATTTGTTAATTATTCCATGAATTCTGATCTACAGTATAGAACAGGACTTTAATGAATTTAACCAAAAAGTTCTAATGTTTTGAATTCTGGAATTCTTTGCATTTATTTCCTATCATCAGCTCCTATTATAATGATCTGTCATTTACATTTAAATAGTTCTATTTAATGTAACATAGTAACATAGTAGATAAGGTTGAAAAAAAGACTGAAGTCCATCGAGTTCAACCTATACAAATCTAAAATACTTACAAAAAGCTCCAGTTAAGCTTAAATAACCCCATTAAAATGTGACCCATTTAATACTAGCAATCATATCCATGAATTTTGTTTGTATACAGAAACTTATCCAGACTATTTTTAAATGTATCTATGGTATTGGCATTCACTACCTCCTTTGGTAATGAGTTCCACAATTTTATTGCTCTCACAGTGAAAAAACGTTTCCGTTGCAGGAGATTAAATCTCCTTTCCTCCAACCTTAAATTATGACCTCTTGTCAGAAACAATTTTCTTGGAATAAACAGAGCTTCTGCCATCTCTGTATATGGGCCTTGAATATATTTATATAAAGTAATCATGTCACCTCTCAAGCGCCTTTTTTCTAAAGAAAACAGACCCAGTTTGGCTAGCCTCTCCTCATAAGTTAATTTCTCCAATCCCCTTATTAGCTTTGTGGCCCTTCTCTGAACTTTTTCTAGTTCTGCAATATCTTTTTTAGCAATTGGTCCCCAGAACTGCACTCCAAACTCAAGGTGAGGTCTTACCAGGGCTTTATATAATGACAGAATTATGCTTTCCTCCCTTGAATCAATACCTCTTTTAATACATGCTAGTATCTTATTAGCCTTTGAAGCCGCTGCCCTGCATTGTGCACCCATCTTTAGCTTGTTATCTATTACTACTCCCAAATCCCTTTCCTCCTGTGTTTGGCTAAGTCTTGTCCCATTTAAAAAATACGTAGCCTGCTTATTTTTACTTCCAAAATGTAGAACCTTGCATTTTTCCGTATTAAATCTCATTTTCCATTTACTTGCCCATAGTTCTAATTTTAGCAAATCCCTTTGTAAAGACAGTTCGTCCTGCTCTGACCTTATGACCTTACTTAACTTAGTATCATCTGCAAAAATAGAGATGTCGCTATTTAATCCTTGCTCCAAGTCATTTATAAAAATATTAAAAAGAACAGGGCCCAGTACTGATCCCTGGGGGACGCCACTGATTACCTTTGTCCAATCTGAGTATGATCCATTTACTACTACTCGTTGCTCCCTATCTTTTATCCAGTTATTTATCCATTAGCTAACATTTTCAGCTATTCCCAGTCCCTTAATTTTGTGCATTAATCTCTCATGTGGCACTGTATCAAATGCCTTTGCAAAATCTAAGTATATCACATCCACTGATTCCCCTTTATCTATATTTTGACTTACTTCCTCGTAGAATCTAATTAGATTAGTTTGACATGATCTATTTCTCCTAAAGCCATGCTGATTAGAACTCATAATCTTGTTTACACGAATATGCTCATCAATATAATCCTTTATAATCCCTTCAAATATCATCCCCACTATTGATGTCAGACTAACTGGTCTATAGCTTCCTGGATCATCCCTGCTTCCCTTTTTGAAGAGTGGCACCACATCAGCTTTACGCCAATCCTGGGGTACCATGCCTGAGGATAATGAGTCTTGAAAAATTAAGAGTAAAGGTTTGTCTATAACAGTGCTAAGTTCCCTTAACACCCTTGGGTGTATTCCATCTGGGCCTGGAGTTTTATTTACCTTAATATTTTCCAGTTTTTTCCTGATATCCTCTAAACAAAACCCAGTTAGTGGTATGGACTGGCATGTTCTATTATGTTCAAAAGTATCATTCAATGGATCTTCTCTTGTGTATACTGAAGAAAAAAACTGGTTTAGTACCTCAGCCTTCTCCCTGTGATTATTTATCATGCTACCCTCCACACATTTTAATGTACCTATATTATCCTTCTTAGATTTTTTGCTATTTATGTACTTAAAGAACCTTTTAGGGTTAGACTTAGAATCCTTAGCAATTAATTTTTCATTTTCAATTTTGGCTAATTTGATTGCTTTTTTGCATGCTTTGTTACATTCCTTATAAATATTGTATGCTAAGTCTGTGCTATTTTCTTTTAATAATTTAAATGCCCTACATTTTTTCCTAATTTCTCTTAACACATTTTTATTTAGCCATAATGGCTTTGTTTTTTTATTTTTACTTTTATAACCATATGGTATGTGTTGATATGTATATTTATTTAACACATTTTTAAATATTATCCATTTATTCTCTGTATTTTTATTAGAAAATACATTGTCCCATTTTATATTATTTAATGATTTCCTTAAATCGTTGAATTTTGCTTTCTTGAAATTAAAAGTCTTAGTTAAGCCTTTAAAACACTGCATTTGAAAATAGATTTCAAATGTGACCATGTTATGATCACTGTTACCCAAATGTTCTTTAACTTCTATGTTTGATATTATATCTGTATTGTTTGATAGCACTAAATCCAATATAGCTTTACTCCTAGTTGGCTCCTCTATTAATTGTGACAAGAAGTTATCCCTGAGAACATTTAAAAATCTATCCCCCTTAGCTGAATTACTAGTTTCATTGGCCCAGTTTATATCAGGGTAGTTAAAATCTCCCATAATTACAGCACTGTTATTAGCAGCCTTACCTATTTGGATAAGTAGTTGAGTTTCCTCCGGGTCACTAATGTTGGGAGGCTTGTAGCATGTTCCTAGTAATATTTTTTTAGGATTTTTCCCCCCACTCTTTATTTCAACCCACAGGGTCTCTACATTGTCACTTGTATCATAAATATCTTCCCTTATTGTAGGTTTAAGGTTAGGTTTAAAATACATGCAGATTCCTCCACCCCTTTTATTATTCCTGTCCCTCCTAAATAATGTATACCCCTCTAAGTTAACTGCCCAGTCATGTGAATCATCCCACCAAGTTTCAGTTATACTGATAACATCAAAGTCCTCTGCTGCAACTAAGAGCGTCAGCTCCCCCATTTTACCTGTCATGCTTCTTGCATTTGTTGTCATACATTTAATTTTCATGTGCTTTCTGCTGCTACTCGGTGTGCTTTCCTCTATATTTTCTAATGTGACATTTCTTAAGTCACCCCTTCCTTGAGATATTAAGGGATTGTCATATTCACAGACTGATCTCTCTGTTCTATTTTGTTCTAACTGACCCTCCCCCCCTTTGCCTAGTTTAAAGCTGAACTTTATTGTTTAAAGTGAAATCAATACATTTAGTACACATTCTCATATGGGGTTCCACCATGGCTTTTAAACATAATGAACAAGGAGTTTCCTCTATGTCAGACATGTTTGTACATACTAGCAATGAGACTAGCAAGCTTGGAAAACACTTTAAATCAAGTTAACAAGCATATATAAAAAACGGTACTGTGCCTTTAAGAGAAACAAATTTTGTCAAAATTTGAAAAACAGTGAAAAAACATAATTTATGCTTACCTGATAAATTTATTTCTCTTGTAGTGTGTTCAGTCCACGGGTCATCCATTACTTATGGGATATATTCTCCTTCCCAACAGGAAGTTGCAAGAGGATCACCCAAGCAGAGCTGCTATATAGCTCCTCCCCTCACATGTCATATCCAGTCATTCGACCGAAACAAGACGAGAAAGGAGAAACTATAGGGTGCAGTGGTGACTGGAGTTATAATTTAAAATTTAGAACCTGCCTCAAAAAAAGACAGGGCGGGCCGTGGACTGAACACACTACAAGAGAAATAAATTTATCAGGTAAGCATAAATTATGTTTTCTCTTGTTAAGTGTGTTCAGTCCACGGGTCATCCATTACTTATGGGATACCAATACCAAAGCTAAAGTACACGGATGATGGGAGGGACAAGGCAGGAACATTACACAGAAGGAACCACTGCCTGTAGAACCTTTCTCCCAAAAACAGCCTCCGTAGAAGCAAAAGTGTCAAATTTGTAAAATTTGGAAAAAGTATGAAGTGAAGACCAAGTTGCAGCCTTGCAAATCTGTTCAACAGAGGCCTCATTCTTAAAGGCCCAGGTGGAAGCCACAGCTCTAGTGGAATGAGCTGTAATTCTTTCAGGAGGCTGCTGTCCAGCAGTCTCATAAGCTAAACGTATTATGCTACGAAGCCAAAAAGAGAGAGAGGTAGCTGAAGCCTTTTGACCTCTCCTCTGTCCAGAGTAAACGACAAACAGAGAAGAAGTTTGCCGAAAATCTTTAGTTGCCTGTAAGTAGAACTTCAGGGCACGGACCACGTCTAGATTATGCAAAAGACGTTCCTTCTTTGAAGAAGGATTAGGACATAATGATGGAACAACAATCTCTTGATTGATATTCCTGTTAGAAACAACCTTAGGTAAAAACCCAGGTTTAGTACGCAAGACTACCTTGTCTGAATGAAAGATCAGATAAGGAGAATCACAATGTAAGGCAGATAACTCAGAGACTCTTTGAGCCGAGGAAATAGCCATCAAAAACAGAACTTTCCACGATAAAAGCCTAATATCAATGGAATGAAGGGGTTCAAACAGAACACCCTGAAGAACTTTAAGAACCAAGTTTAAGCTCCACGGAGGAGCAACAGTCTTAAACACAGGCTTAATCCTGGCCAAAGCCTGACAAAAAGCCTGGACGTCTGGATTCTCTGCCAGACGCTTGTGTAAAAGAATAGACAGAGCAGAAATCTGTCCCTTTAGCGAACTAGCGGATAAACCCTTTTCTAAACCCTCTTGGAATTACCCATGATGTCTGTAGAGTTCTTCTCTTTCTTCTGCTTAGGTATGCTAGGAGCCAGGATCGATTTTAGATTATTGGCCTTCCTATAGACGAAACTCGGTTGTTCTGTTAATTGTTCGCCTAGAATGTCGTCATCTTTGAGTAGGTGCCAATGTCTTTTGATTATATCCTCAATAGTCTTTTTTCTTTCTCCATATTGAGTGATAAAAGGAATTTTTAGACCTTCAAATTTTTCTTTATTTGGTTTCCTCTTGTATGTTAAGAGGGTATCTCTTTTCTTGTTATTCACTTCAATGATGGTCTTGTCTATGAGGGATTCACTATATCCTCTTTCCAGGAATCTAGTTTTCAGTATTGACGATTGTTTAACCCACATTTTGTCACTTGAGCAGTTTTTCTTTATCCTTAACAATTGCCCTTTTGGGATATTCGATATCCATTTTTTGTGAGGGCAGCTCGTGTGGTGGACATAATTGTTAGAGTCCACTTCCTTGAAGTGGGTGGATGTTTCGATCTTCCCATTGACCACTCTAATGTCCAGATCTAAGAAAACAATATGGTCTTTACTGATGGAGTTGGTGAATCTCAGAGGAGGTTCATATTGGATGGGATTGACTACATCCTCCAACATAATTATTTCCACTGTGACAATAAGTTCTATCGTCAAGTTTGTGGGACAGCCATGGGGACCAGGTTTGCGCCCAGCTATGCTAATCTCTACATGGGTAGATGGGAAACCATTTTTTGGGAATCTTGTCCGGCGGGCGCGGACCTGGTCTTATACAAAAGGTATATAGATGACCTTCTAATTATCTGGAAGGGTAGTGAGGACGATTTGAAACATACATTGGATGTAATGAATTTGAATCAATCCAATCTGAGATTCACCAACTCCATCAGTAAAGACCATATTGTTTTCTTAGATCTGGACATGAGTGGTCAATGGGAAGATCGAAACATCCACCCACTTCAAGGAAGTGGACTCTAACAATTATGTCCACCACACGAGCTGCCATCACAAAAAATGGATATCGAATATCCCAAAAGGGCAATTGTTAAGGATAAAGAAAAACTGCTCAAGTGACGAAATGTGGGTTAAACAATCGTCAATACTGAAAACTAGATTCCTGGAAAGAGGATATAGTGAATCCCTCATAGACAAGACCATCATTGAAGTGAATAACACGAAAAGAGATACCCTCTTAACATACAAGAGGAAACCAAATAAAGAAAAATTTGAAGGTCTAAAAATTCCTTTTATCACTCAATATGAAGAAAGAAAAAAGACTATTGAGGATATAATCAAAAGACATTGGCACCTACTCAAAGATGACGACATTCTAGGCGAACAATTAACAGAACAACCGAGTTTCGTCTATAGGAAGGCCAATAATCTAAAATCGATCCTGGCTCCTAGCATACCTAAGCAGAAGAAAGAGAAGAACTCTACAGACATCATGGGTAAAAAATTATGTGGTTTTTACCCATGCTACTTCTGTAAAGCATGCACACATAGAAAGAAAACTAATGAGATCAAGTCTAAAGTATCCAATGAAATGTTCCACATTAAACAAACCTTGAGATGCACAGATCAGAATATAGTTTATTTGGTTGAGTGTGGGTGTGGCCTGCAGTATGTAGGCCAGACCTCCAGAAAATTAAAAGACCGAATTCGAGAACATCTGTTGCAGATAAAATGGAAGAAGGTTGACCTACCCATCTACAAACACTTTAAAGAAGTACATGGTGGAAGTGATAAAAGCTTCAAATACATGGGAATTTGTAAATTGAATAAAGATTGGAGAGGAGGAGACATGGAACTAAAACTATTAAAAACAGAATCAAAATGGATATTTAACTTAGATTGTATTTACCCAAAAGGTCTCAATGCAAATTTTGAGATTGTCCATCTGTTTTGATTAGCCCAGAGTAATTGTCCCAATATCCACTCTGAGATCATCCACTCCAAGTCATCTTTAGACTTTCTGAATCATAATTTACCATCTAGCTTGGACCAGTAAATCGAAGCTTTAATCCTGAAAATCTTTAGAGTAGTATAACTGCCAATTATTCTATAACAGTAAGAAATATATGAAGATATTTTGGTAAATAGTTCTGGATATGTTCGATCATCAAAGAGTAACAGTTCAAACGGAAAAGTTTTAAAAGGGAATTTTTCACTAATTTTTAACTATATTTTTATATTTTCTAATTAACTTTTTTGAGTATATGTAATTAGTTTGGTATTCATTTAACAGACATGCGCCTTTTTTAATTTTTTAATTTTTTTAATTTTTGTCTAAATTTTTGTCTGATTTCCTGTCTCATTTTATGTCTGATTTTTTTGTAAAAAGGTGAATGACATGTATTTAATCTGGAATGGGGACCAAGCCTGTGAACTAGGGACCACTTATTTAAATAACATGAAAATGTGATTCACATTTGTAATGATTAACAGATGATTCATGTTGATCAAAATGTATATACCAAACCTAATGTATATCCTGGATATATCAGCCCCAAATAGGTAAATGAAACTTTAGGATCACCCACATGCCAAAGTAACATCGCACATATCCTAACGGATGTGAATTGAGACATACTAAATAACTAATATCATTTCAAGAAAGAAAAAATAAATAACATGTTGTCTAATGTTTAAGCCGTTTTTGCCCATTTCCAATATGGCTCCGTAAAACCGGAAGCATCAAAAACCGGAAGTGTTACACGCATCGACTTCCGGTATGTTAACGAAAGTGCGGCTTTTTCGGCAATTGACAATCCAACAACATCCGCTCTATTTGGCGCCATTTTTTCAAACAAACGCCCACATACAATAGTATATAAGGTCAGTATTAATGTAGCCTCTATATGTCTTGAAAAAGGCCCTGTTACGAGAGCCGAAACGCGTAGACGACAACTTTATACCAAAGATTTGAGAGGCTCATTATACTCAGGACCCGTTTTTTGAACGGTAAGACTATTTTCAATAGTCCATACCCCTGTAGCGCTTTTGTTTAGTGCACTTTCCCCTTTTTTACAGGTATTTGTTATTAAGCAGCAGGACATTGGACCCCACCGCACTTTGAGGATTATTCCTGTCTTTTTGTATTAAACATCAATATCATATGGATCCGCTTTTTACTAAGTGACTTTTATGGACATTTATCAATTGTGGACTAACATATATATATTTTTTATTTTTCTTTTGGCCTAATTAGAGTTAATTCTTTGTTTTTAATAGATTTTAATTGCATTTATTGTTTATATTACATATTGGTGATTTAGTAGTGGAGTTAGAAACTCCAAACAGACCGCTGAGTCCACTTAGTTCCATTATCCTCTGGCATTACTCAGAGCTGTAATAGGTATACTGAGATAATAGCTGGTACCAGTTTAGTTTAGGTTGTATCGAGTAGGACATCTTTACTATTTTAATTGTGATTACACCCACGCACGGTATTCACCACTCAATTTGTATGTTTATTGTTATTTTCTATTTCTATTGCATCATTTTTTATGAATCACGGTATTTACACTATTTTTTCACAATAATTTGTTTTGGATTTTCTGTTATTATACTCTGGTTTTACTATTTTTATTGTTGAGAAAATCTGATGTTAATTTGCTGTTAAACACAGAATTTCCTGTTAAACACAGATCTTGCACTACCAATTAGAATCATCACATTGTACACAATTCTGAATTGTACACCTACAAGTGGAGTTTTTATCTTGCATTATTGTATCTCAATAGATCTTAATACACATTGGTGTGTACCAAAGAGGGCTCATGACCCAAAATCTTGCACTGTAGGATATTGGAAGACAGTTATTATACTATATATTCTCTATTGTATAGAGTTTTTGGAAGTTTATGTTTTATTGTATACGGTCTAATTTTAATTGATTTTAACAATCTTTATCATATCAACATCTTATAAAATAAACACATTTGTATAACATTCAAGTGATTTATACAAGTCATTGAACCATTACTTAGGATCACATCAACTCTAAGAGAGTCTAATAGGGATTGTTTTATTCCAGTAGTATATCTAAGCCCTTGGCGCTCCTATATATCCTGTACCATGGTCCGAATGGTTTCCATCTTGAACGATGGAACCCTTAGGAATTTGTTTAAGATTTTTAAGTCTAAGATTGGTCTGAAGGTTCCCTCTTTTTTTGGGAACCACAAACAGATTTGAGTAAAACCCTTGCCCTTGTTCCGTTCGCGGAACTGGGTGGATCACTCCCATCACTAAGAGGTCTTGTACACATTGTAGAAATGCCTCTTTCTTTACTAGGTTTGTTGATAACCTTGACAGATAAAACCTCCCTTGTGGAGGAGAAGTTTTGAAATCCAGAAGGTATCCCTGAGATATAATCTCCAACGTCCAGGGATCCTGTACATCTCTTGCCCAAGCCTGGGCAAAGAGAGAAAGTCTGCCCCCCACTAGATCCGTCTCCGGAAAGGGGGCCCTGTCTTCATGCTGTCTTAGGGGCGGAAGTAGGCTTTCTGGCCTGCTTGCCCTTGTTCCATGACTGGTTGCCTTTCCAACCTTGTCTGTAACGAGCAGTAGGTCCTTCCTGTTTTGGAGCGGAGGAAGTTGATGCTGCTCCTGCCTTGAAATTACGAAAGGCACGAAAATTAGACTGTTTGGCCTTTGATTTGGCCCTGTCCTGAGGAAGGGAGTGGCCCTTACCTCCAGTAATGTCAGCAATATTTTCCCTCAAGCCGGGCCCGAATAAGGTCTGCCCTTTGAAAGGAATATTCAGTAGTTTAGATTTAGAAGTTACATCTGCTGACCAGGATTTAAGCCATAGCGCTCTGCGCGCCTGTATGGCGAATCCGGAATTCTTAGCCGTAAGTTTGGTTAAATGCACTACGGCATCCGAAACAAACGCATTAGCTAGCTTAAGCGTTCTAAGCTTGCTCAAAGTCTCATCCAATGGTGCTGTGCGAATCGCCTCTTCCAGAGACTCAAACCAGAATGCCGCTGCAGCAGTGACAGGAAAAAATGCATGCAAGAGGCTGTAATATAAAACATTGTTGAACAAACATTTTCTTAAGGTAACCCTCTAATTTTTTATCCATTGGATCTGAGAAAGCACAACTATCCTCCACCGGGATAGTGGTACGCTTGGCTAAAGTAGATACTGCTCCCTCCACCTTAGGGACCGTCTGCCATAAGTCTCGTGTGGCGGCGTTTATAGGGAACATATTTCTAAATATCGGAGGAGGGGAAAAGGGCACACCAGGTTTATCCCACTCCTTGCTAATAATTTCAGTAAGCCTTTTTGGTATAGGAAAAACGTCAGTACACACCGGTACCGCATAGTATTTATCCAGCCTACATAATTTCTCTGGGATTGCCACCGTGTCACAATCATTCAGAACCGCTAACACCTCTCCTAGCAACATGCGGAGGTTCTCAAGCTTAAATTTAAAATTTGAAATTTCTGAATCCGGTCTCCCCGAATCAGAACCGTCACCCACAGAATGAAGCTCTCCGTCCTCATGTTCTGCAAATTGTGACGCAGTATCAGACATGGCTCTCGTGTCATCGGCGCGCTCTGTCCTTAACCCAGAGCTATCGCGCTTGCCTCTTAACTCGGGCATATTGTATAATACTTCTTTCATAACATTAGCCATATCATGTAAGGTGATTTGTAAGTGCCTTGATGTACTTGGCGCCTCAATCTCACGCATCTCCCGAGAGGGAGACGAAGGTACTGACACGTGAGGAGATTTAGACGGCATAACTTCGCCCTCGTTGTCTGGTGATAATTTCTTTATCGGTACAGATTGACTTTTATTCAAAGTAATATCAATACAATTGGTACACATATTTCTATTGGGCTCCACATCGGCTTTTGAACATAATGAACAAGCAGATTCCTCTGTATCAGACATGTTTAAACAGACTAGCAATGAAGCTAGCAAGCTTGGAAATTACTTTTAATAAGTTTACAAGCAATATAAAAAACGCTGCAGCGCTTTTAAAAAACACAGTTGAATTAACAAAGAACTAATTCAGTTATAGTCTTAACGGTAAATGTAATAATTAGCAGAGGATTGCACCCATTAGCAAAAGGATGATTAACCCCTCAATACCCAAAAACGGATATCAAATTAAAATTTAACGCTTTTATCACAGTCAAACACACTGTCGCAGGTCTGCTGTGACTGATTACCTCTCTCAAAAACGAATTTTGGAGACCCCTGAGCTCTCTAGAGACGTCCTGGATCAAGGAGGAAGAAACAGGAAGACTGTGCTAGAATTTTAACTGCGCAACAAGGAGCTAAAAAGAGGTCCCTCCCACTCATATTACAACAGTGGGAGACCCGATATAACGTTTTCTATGCAGAAAAATACGTTAGCCATGTGGAAAAAAATCATGCCCAAAAAGGATTTATCACCAAAGTACCTCACAAAACGAATAACATGCCAGTAAACGTTTTAAAAACAAACTTTTTCAAAGTCATGCAAAGTTATCACTAAGCCTGCTACCAGTCGCTTCTACTGCAGATAAGGCTTAAGCATTATTTCAGTATTAACAGTATTTTTTCAGTCAAATTCTAGTCCCTAGAAAATAACTCAACTGCGTATATATTTATCAGTCTGATACCAGTCGCTACTACTGCATTTAAGGCTGTACTTACATCATGCGGGTAACAGCAGTGTTTTCTTAGTCAATTCCATTCCCAGAAAATATTGTACTGCACATACCTCCGCATGCTATTCCCCTTTTCTGAAGTTACCCCACTCCTCAGAATGTCGAGAACAGCCAGTGGATCTTAGTTACGCCTGCTAAGATCATAGAAAACCGCAGGCAGATTCTTCTTCCAAATACTGCCTGAGATAGAAAAACAGCACACTCAGGTGCCATTTAAAATAAACTTTTGATTGAAGAATAATTAAGTAAAAACTCCAGCTCCTCTCGCGACCTCCTTCTTTGTTGAGGGTTGCAAGAGAATGACTGGATATGACATGTGAGGGGAGGAGCTATATAGCAGCTCTGCTTGGGTCATCCTCTTGCAACTTCCTGTTGGGAAGGAGAATATATCCCATAAGTAATGGATGACCCGTGGACTGAACACACTTAACAAGAGAAAAGGCAGTAAATCAAACAAAATTTTTACAGTGTATGTAATAGGTTAGCAGAGCATTGCACCCACTTGCAAATGGATGATTAACTCCTTAATGTAAAAAAACGGATAAAAAAAAACGAAATAAACGTTTTTTTTTAAACAGTCACAACTGCCACAGCTCTACTGTGGCCCTACCTTCCTCAATAAACGACTTTTGAAGCCTTTAGAGCCATTCAGAGATGTCCTATAGCATGCAGGGGACTGCTGAGGGAAGCTGAATATCTCTGTCTGTAATTTTATCTGCGCAAAAAAGCGCTAAAATAGGCCCCTCCCACTCATACTACAACAGTGGAAAGCCTCAGGAAACTGTTTCTAGGCAAAAATCAAGCCAGTGTGGAAAAAACTAGGCCCCAATAAAGTTTTATCACCAAAGCATATATAAAAACGATTAAACATGCCAGCAAACGTTTTATATTGCTATTTTATAAGAGTATAAAACTCTGATAGTAAGCCTGATACAAGTCGCTATTAAATCACTATATTTAGGCTTAACTTACATTAATCCGGTATCAGCAGCATTTTCTAGTCCCTAGAAAAACTTAAAACTGCACATACCTTATAGCAGGATAACCTGCACGCCCATTCTCCCTCTGAAGTTACCTCACTCCTCAGACATATGTGAGAACAGCAGTGGATCTTAGTTACAAGCTGTTAAGATCATAGAAAACGCAGGCAGATTCTTCTTCTAAATACTGCCTGAGATAAAATAGTACAACTCCGGTACTATTTGAAAATAAACTTTTGATTGAAGAAAAAACTAACTATATTTTACCACTCTCCTCTTACTACCTCCATCTTTGTTGAGAGTTGCAAGAGAATGACTGGATATGGCAGTTAGGGGAGGAGCTATATAGCAGCTCTGCTGTGGGTGTCCTCTTGCCACTTCCTGTTGGGAAGGAGAATATCTCACAAGTAATGGATGATCCGTGGACTGGATACACCTTACAAGAGAAAAGAATAATGTTTAAAAGGACCACAAAACTTCCAAGTTACCTCCCCAGTTAGGAATTATTCAAAACTACTTATGATCATGGACAGACATCTGAGTCATAAATTAAGTTTATATCAGAAAGCTCTCAAAATGGATGTGAGCTAACTGATATTTCTGGCAATTACCATAAAACTTGTTGGATATGGCTGATCTGCTGGAATAAAATTATTAGAATTAAAAATAATTCATATTTAATAAACAAAGAAGATGGAGGAGAGGAAGACAAACAGTGATGTAAGTCCATCTGAAGGAATTAGGAAAGCTACTACAAAGACAGGTAAAGGGAAGAAAATAAATGAATAAAAGATTTTCTTTTTTTAGATACTTTAATTCCACTATTTCAAGCCAAGCTCTGCTGGCTTTAGAATGGAAGCATTTTCCTCTGAGCAGCGCGCTGAGCGTAAGGAGTTAAAAATCTAATCTAGCTACGCAAGCTGCGCAGTACTACGCAAAGTGCATAGGGAGATTGTAATTTAACTCCTCCATCGGTTTTCACGGATGTCCAGCCAGGCACTGTAGGGAGTTGCAGCACGACGAGGGTGACACCATAATAGGAGATTAATTACTGCTTGATGGTGTCAAGGACAACTAACATCTTCTGGTTGACCACCAGTGGTTGGAAACCGCTGCACTAGAGGACACTGAATGAAAAAAACGGGAGGGAAAAAGAGGCGGACCCTAATCTGAGGGCACCACATCCTGCAAAATCTTTCTCCCAAAAGCTGCTTCCCCTGAAGCAAAAACACCAAATTTATAAAACTTTGAAAAAAATATGTAAGGAGGACCAAGTAGCCACCTTACAAATCTGCTCCATAGAGGCCTCATTCTTAAAAGGCCATGAAGAGGCCACAGCTCTAGTGGAGTGAGCCGTAATCCTCTGAGGAGGCTTATGTCCCGCTGTCTCATAGGCCAAGCAAAAAAAGCTCCTCAACCAAAAGGATAAGGAAGAGGAAGAGGAAGAGGCCTTCTGCCCCCTGCGCTTCCCCGAAAACACAACAAATAAAGATGAAGTCTGTCTTCATTATTTTGTGGCCTAAAGATAGAACTTAAAGGCTCGAACCACATCCAAAATTATGAAGCAACCTTCCCTTTGAAGACGAAGGGTTAGGACACAAGGAAGGAACCACTATCGCCTGATTAATGTTACAGTTCAACACAACCTTGGGAAGAAATCCCAACCCAGTGCGAAGAACAGCCTTATCGGCATGAAAAAACAGATAAGGAGGCTCACATTGAAAGGCCGCCAACTCAGTTTCTGCATGCCGATGAAAAAGCCAGTAGGAATAGAACCTTCCAAGAAAGGGTTTTAATGTCAAGCGAATGCATAGGCTCAAACGGAGCCTTCTGCAAAATCTTAAGTACCAAGTTTAAGCTCCAAGGGGGAGCAGAATTTCTAAAAACAAGCCTGATCCTAGACAGAGCATGAACGAAGGACTAAACATCAGGAAGTTTTGCCAGCTTCTTGTGTAACAGTAGCGATAAAGCTGAAATTTGTCCTTTTAAGGACCTGGCGGCAAGCCCATTCTCCAACACATCCTGGAGGAAGGGCAGGATCGTGGATACCCTAACCTTATGCCAGGGATATCCACGTTCCTCACACCAGGACAAGAAGGTTCTCCACACCTTATGATAGATGCGACGAGTGACCGGCTTCCTGGCTTAAATGAGAGTATCAATCACTCTCTCAGAAAATCCTCTCTTGACTAGGACTAAGCGTTCAATCTCCACGCAGTCAGCCTCAGAGATTCAAGATTTTGATGTAGAAAGGGACCTTGAACCAGCAGATCTCTGCGACAAGGTAACCTCCGTGGAGGAGACGATATCCCCACCAGTTCCACAAACTACATCCTTGGCGGCCACGACAGAGTAATCAGAATAGCCGAGGCTTGCTCCTGCTTGATGCAGGCCACTACTCGAGATAGAAGTGGCAACGGTGGAAATATGTAAACTGGATTGAACTCCCAAGGCACCGCTAAGGAATCTATCAACTCTGTCTGGGGATCCCTGGACCGTGACCCGTATCTGGGTAGCTTGAAGTTGAGTCTGGACGCCATGAGATCTCCAGCACCCCCCATCTGTTGCAGATCTCCGCTAACACCTCAGGATGGAGAGACCATTCTCCCTGTTGTCCACACCCGGAATATGGATTGCTGATAGCGATCAGTTGTGGGTCTCCGCCCATTCTAGAATCCGAGAAACTTCCCTAGGGAGCTTCTTGTTCCCCCCTGATAGTTTATGTAAGCCACCGAGGTAATGTTGTCCAATTGAAATCTGATGAATCGGGGCGACCGCAGGAGGGGCCAAGCCCTCAAACCGTTGAAGATCGCTCAAAGTTCCAGAATATTGATCGGGAGAAGCGACTTCTCTCGAGTCCACCTGCCTGTGCCTTCCTGGCACCACAAACAGCTCCCCATCCTGACAGACTTGCGTCCGAGGTCACAATCTCCAAGGATGGTCTCAAGAAGGATGTCCCCGGGGACAGTTGGCCCAGGCAGATCCACCAAGAGAGGGATTCCCACGTTCGGTTGTCCAGGGAGATCTGGTGGGATAGATCTGAGTGATCGCCGTTCCTTTGTCTCAACATGCACAACTTAAGAGGTCTAGGATGGAACCTGGCGTATGGAATAACTCCTATGCTGTATACCATGAGCCCAATCACCTCCATACACTGGGCCAAAGATGGCCTTAAGGAGGTCTGAAGGGCAAGACAGCTGGATGCAATCTTGCAACTTCTCTGATCTGTAAAGAAAATATTCATGGATATTGAATCCATGATCGTGCCCAAAAATTCCACTCTGTTGCTGGGAACCAGGGAACTCTTTCCATCGTTTATCTTTCATCCATAGGATTGAAGAAGGAGTCCTCAAATTGTTCTCTGCTAGACTGCATGACTAAGCCTGAACTAGGAAGTCGTCCAGGTAAGGTGCCACTGCAATAACTGGCTCTCGCTACCGCGAGCAGCGCTCCCAGAACCTTCATAAAGACTCTTGGGGCAGTCGCCAGACTGAACAGTAGGGCCACAAACTGGAAGTGTTGGTCTAAACTCAAATCTTAGAAATCTGAAGTGATCCTTGTGGATTGGCACATGAAGGTAAGCATCCTTCAAATATATTGTAGTCATGAACTGTCCCTCTTGAAATAGGGGCAGAATGGACCTGATCGTCTCCATCTTGAACAATGGGACCGTTGTTTAGGCACTTAAGGTCTACAATCAGGCAAAACATGCCCTCCTTCTTTGGGACCATGAAAAGGTTTGAATAATACCCAAGACCTCTTTCCGCTAGAGGTACTAGTACGATTACTCAGAGGGATCCCTCACGCACTCTAGAAAGGCGTCTCTCTTCTCTGGACTTAAAGATAGGTTTGTTAGAAGGAATCTGCCCCTGGGCAGTCTTGAACCCTATCCTGTATCCCTGGGAGATGACTTCCAGAACCCAAGGATCCTAAACGTCTCTCATCAAAGCCTACATGAAAAGCGATAGTCTGCCCCCTACGCTATCCAGAGACGGATCAGGGGCCGCCCCTTCATGCAGATTTTGTCTTGTGGGCGTCTTGCTCTGCTAGGCTTTGTTCCAAGATTGAGCAGGTTTCCAAGACCCCTTGGACTGCTCGGGTTTCACAGCAGGTTGCGGGCGTTGGGACTTGTTCCAAGGAAAGGGACGAAAATAAGACCCCTTAGGCTTATTCTACTAATCCTGCGGTAGGAAAGCACCCTTGCCTCCCGTGACTGTGGATATAACAGAGTCCAGGCCTGGACCAAAAAGAACTTTCCCCTGAAATGGGAGGGATAGTAATCTAGACTTGAAAGTCATGTCAGCAGACTATAACTTTAACCCCAAAGCACTACGGGCTAGAACAGAGAACCCTGATGTCTTAGCATTCAGGCGAGTAATCTCCATATTTGCATGACAGATATACGAATTAGCCACCCATAAGGCCTTAATTCTTTCTTGTATCTCCTCAAAGGGAGTCTCCACCTCGACCATAGCTGACAGAGCAGCTCCAGCCACCGCAGCGACTGCCGCTGCCGGTGGAAATACAAACCCTGTGAGTTGAAACATTTTTCTTAATATGGATTCTAATTTTTTATCCATGGGCTCTTTGAACGAGGAAAAACAAGAGAGGATGAGGGAACCAATCACCCAAACAAGAGATACTTAAATGTCCTGTGATTCACACACCGCAAATGATTAATTACGGTGCACCCAGAGTAATTAGCTTAGTGTATCAGCGATCATTGGTACAGTGTAAGCATAGTATGTATTGTGATACAGTCTCATCTCTGCTCCCTTTGACCCAAGAACTCGGGGGCTCAGAAGATATCCTTGAGGGAGAGCCATCAGTTTATTTCATTCCATTGGCACACTGTATCAGCGTTGTTTTAGCTTCTCATCTGTTGCTGACATCGACCAACCGGAACTTTTCCAGAGGCGCTGTGTATGCACAACCACCAGGGGGCGTATCCAAATTACAACCGGATGGCTAGGATAGAAGCTGCGACCACTGTCACACCGAATCTCCACCGGGTCTCCACCAATCCTCGAGCTGCTTCGCGCCGTATCTTTCCAAAAGCGGCACTGTGGCTCCGTGGGACCTTATTAAACCCAGCATTCAAAAGGCTAAGTACTCCGGGGATATACAGGAAACAGGCAGGGGCACTAGCGCTCTTAAGGCATATAAAGTCCACCACACAAAAGGAACAAGAGCGCTAGTATAGAATATAAAACGTAACCTTTATTGGTTATTAAAATTAGGACATACAGTCAAATTAGAACAACAGAGTTGGGATACCTCTGGCTGGCAGGCTTACGCGTTTCGACATAGCCGTAATCATAGCATACTGAAGCCAGCCACAGGTGTGCAATATATACATGATTGAAACAGCACCATTGGTTAAAAGTGACACATCGTTAAAAAAAACAACACGCCCAGAGTAAGTTTAACCCCACATATCCTGGGGGTGAACAGAAATACTTTTAACATATTAAACTTTCTTAATATTGTGATACAATGTAATAAAGTTGTGACCAGCTTAGTATGTCTACATCTATTTACCATTATTCATGTATATATATAGCTTTCAAAAAGGAAAGAACAAATATTAAGGTGTTCATAGACTATGGCTAGCATCCCTATCAACAATTATCCATTTGTCCATTGCTATTGTTGCAGGGAGTAGTGACTATCCAAGTCTGGTACACCCTCCTATAGCTACACATACTAATAATAGTTATACATTAATACACACATATTATAAATTGTACCTCAAATGCTGTCCTATTATACACCATCCTTCATAACAAATTGAAAGAAATATGATAGTTATCCCAATTCATATAAGTAGTGCTAATGGACTGACAGGCCTAGAAGAGGTATTAAATGTATTTATTTCAAATCATCTGGCTTGTGTGTGTATATATGTAGGGACTCATAGGAGACTCAGGCATATATCTATGGCCATGTTAGTTTCACTAAATCAGTACCCAAAGATACAAAACTTATATAGATAGAAGTGAACGGTATTACCTTCATACATCTCACTAAATCAGTGTAATTATGATCTACAATATAAGCGGATTCAGTGGTATTGAGAAACCGGTCATTACTGGATAATTGTGTGTACCCCTATTTCACAAATGTATAAGTCTACAGTCTGTCATAACCGTGTGTTAGGGTTGGACACCTTGTTGACAGTAGAGGTCGTACCAATAACCAGGAAATTATTCCCAATAGTTTATAAGGTCGAACTCCGAGTTCAATCCTCTTGGTACTCTGGTATCCATCTTAAGGATCCATAACATCTCTCTTTTAGATAATGCTATTTCACGTTCACCCCCTCTTTTAGGTCTCAGTACCATATCAATAGGTTGCCAGGAAAAGCAAGTTAGGTCCTTTTTGTGGATTTGGGCAAAATGGTATACCACAGGAGTAGTCGCTTTGCCCACTCTAATGGTAGACAAATGCTCACTAATCCTAGTTCTCATATCCCTAGTGGTGAGCCCAATGTATTATTTACCACATGCTGTGCAAGTTATGCAGTAAATGACAAAGGTAGACGTGCAATTGAGGCAAAAGTTGATTTCATAGGTTTTTCCTGTTACCGTGGAGGTAAAGTGTTCTGACACAGTCAAATAGTCACATGCTCCACATCTAGAGCTACCACATCTATAAGAGCCTTTGCAACTAAGCCAGGCACTCCCTTGGGAGACAGTTTTTGGTAGAACCGTGGGGGACAGAATATTACCTAAAGTTCTATTTCGTCGATAAGAGCATCTAAGCCCTTCCTTTACACACTGTATGAGTCTATCGTCCGCTATTAGCATACCAAAATGATATTTGACGATGTTACAGACTTCCTCATATTGTGCACTATATTCAGTGACAAATGTTACTCCTTTTTGCATCCTTTTATCCTCTTCTGGTTGCTTATCTCTGAGCAGATCACCTCTGTGCAATCTAGCCACCTCGTTTTGTGCCCTGTTCACCACCTTTTTTGGATAGCCTCTCTGAAATAAACGTTTTCTTACTTCCACCATTTGGGTAGCACTCTCTTTGGCATCGGAACAATTCCATTTGCCCTTATGAGTTGCCCTTTGGCTATTGCATACGGCACGTGTCTAGGGTGGCAACTTTTGGCATGTAGTAGTGAGTTGCCTGATATTAGTTTCCTATATAGGCTCGTCTCAACTCGGCCTTCAGGACTACCACTCAATACTACATCCAAAAAGTTGATCTTGGTCTGTTGGATCTCACTTGTAAATTTTAGACCGATGTCATTATCATTCAGTCTCCCCAGAAACCTCTCAAGATCATCATAACCGCCATGCCAGATGAGGATTAAATCATCTATGAAGCGGTGGTAAAAGGTAATGCAGCCACGTAGGGGGTTCCCATCTCCAAAGATGTGGGACAGCTCCCACCAACCCATATATAGTTTGGCATAGGAGGGGGCAAATTTGGCCCCCATCGCTGTCTGGAGATAGAAAACACCCTCAAATTCAAAAAAAGTTATGAGTTAATAAAAACTCAGCCACCTGTAGTACATATTTCTGAAAATCTACAGTAAAGGAAGACCAATTCCTGAGAAAGAATGATAGTGCTTCCATTTCCATTGAGTGTGGAATAGAGGAGTAAAGGGCTGTTACGTCTATAGTGACCCACAGGTAGCTCTCTTCAATCCATGCAACATCCTTAACTAGATTCATAAGGTGCTTGGTGTCCCTCAGGAAGCTATGGAGGGCTTCAACAAATGGATGTAAGATCATGTCCAACCACTGAGACAGTCGTTCAAAAAGTGACCCTATACCGCTGACTATCGGATGTCCTTTCACGTCCGTGAGGGACTTATGCACCTTAGGGAGGTGATGAAAAACAGGAGTGACCGGGTGTTCAACAAATATATATGACATGGTATCCTTGTCAATAAAACCACTCTCTACTCCTTCATCCAAAAGGTGCATAAGTTCTTTCTTGAAGCGACATGTAGGGTTGGCGGATAACACTGAATAACAGTTTCTGACATTCAGCTGGCGCATGGCTTCATTAATATATTGAGCCCTATTCATTATTACCACTGAGCCACCCTTGTCCGCATTTTTTATGACTAGATTCTGGTTGTTGGCTAGAGAGGACAGAGCCTCTCTTTTGGCTCTACCTAAGTTGTTAGAGGTGTTTTTTGTGGAATCGGCAAGGAGCTTGAGGTCACTTTCCACTCTTTTGTAGAAATTTTTTACCACATTATCCCTACTATGTATCGGGTAGAATTTTGATGGAGATTTTAAGCTTTTTACTCTATTAGTGTTTTGCACATTTTCAAATCCATCACTTTCTACTAAAACAGTGTTGAGTGAAACCAAGTCACAAGATTCAGGAAAGGTAAGATTAGTATTCAAATTAGTCGTAACCCATTGGGTACCCTGTCCTTCGCTGGAAGACATAGTATCATTGCCTGAAAAGTGGCCCTTTAATGTTATATTTTGGATTAACCGATTTATATCAATTATTGTGCGAAAAAGATTGAAATTCGTGGTTGGTACAAATCCCAAACCAAGACTCAATACACGTATTTGGACATCAGATAATACTATGTCTGAGAGGGTACCCAATGGGTAGGCCTTCATGGTTCCCGTTAAGATGGCTAATATTAAGAACGAATGGGAGAAACTTGGTTCGTCCTTTTCTCCCTCTACTTCTTTTAAAAAACTTTTAGAACACTTTACCTCCACGGTAACAGGAAAAACCTATGAAATCAACTTTTGCCTCAATTGCACGTCTACCTTTGTCATTTACTGCATAACTTGCACAGCATGTGGTAAACAATACATTGGGCTCACCACTAGGGATATTAGAACTAGGATTAGTGAGCATTTGTCTACCATTAGAGTGGGCAAAGCGACTACTCCTGTGGTATACCATTTTGCCCAAATCCACAAAAAGGACCTAACTTGCTTTTCCTGGCAACCTATTGATATGGTACTGAAACCTAAAAGAGGGGGTGATCGTGAAGTAGCATTATCTAAAAGAGAGATGTTATTGATCCTTAAGATGGATACCAGAGTACCAAGAGGATTGAACTCGGAGTTCGACCTTATAAACTATTGGGAATAATTTCCTGGTTATTGGTACGACCTCTACTGTCAACAAGGTGTCCAACCCTAACACACGGTTATGACAAACTGTAGACTTATACATTTGTGAAATAGGGGTACACACAATTATCCAGTAATGACTGGTTTCTCAATACCACTGAATCCGCTTATATTGTAGATCATAATCACACTGATTTAGTGAGATGTATGAAGGTAATACCGTTAGCTTCTATCTATATAAGTTTTGTATCTTTGGGTACTGATTTAGTGAAACTAACATGGCCATAGATATATGCCTGAGTCTCCTATGAGTCCCTACATATATACACACACAAGCCAGATTATTTGAAATAAATACATTTAATCCCTCTTCTAGGCCTGTCAGTCCATTTGCACTACTTATATGAATTGGGATAACTATCATATTTCATTCAATTTGTTATGAAGGATAGTGTATAATAGGACAGCATTTGAGGTACAATTTATAATATGTGTGTATTAATGTATAACTATTATTAGTATGTGTAGCTATAGGAGGGTGTACCAGACTTGGATAGTCACTACTCCCTGCAACAATAGCAATGGACAAATGGATAATCATTGATAGGGATGCTAGCTATGGTCTATGAACACCTTAATATTTGTTCTTTCCTTTCTGAAAGCTATATATATACATGAATAATGGTAAATAGATGTAGACATACTAAGCTGGTCACAACTTTATTACATTGTATCACAATATTTAGAAAGTTTAATATGTTAAAAGTATTTCTGTTCACCCCCAGGATATGTGGGGTTAAACTTACTCTGGGCGTGTTTTTTTTTTTTTAACGATGCGTCACTTTTAACCAATGGTGCTGTTTCAATCATGTATATAATGCACACCTGTGGCTGGCTGCAGTATGCTATGATTACGGCTATGCCGAAACACGTAAGCCTGCCAGCCAGAGGTATCCCAACTCTGTTGTTCTAATTTGACTGTATGTCCTAATTTTAATAACCAATAAAGGTTATGTTTTATATTCTATACTAGCGCTCTTGTTCCTTTTGTGTGGTGCTCTTTGAACGACGAACTATGCTCGAGTAGGATAGTTGTATGCTTAGCGAGCATGGAGACAGCTCCATCCACCTTAGGGATGGCCCCCACAGCTCAAGCTGAGAGTTCGGAATGGGGAATAGTTTTTTAAAAGAAGTAGAGGGAGAAAAGGACGAACCAAGTTTCTCCCATTCGTTCTTAATATTAGCCATCTTAACGGGAACCATGAAGGCCTAAGGCACCACTCTGTCCTTGTAGACCCTATCTAGCTTATATTTTGAAATATTTGTCCGCAGCCAGAGGTCTAGATGTCGGCGATTCCAACCCAGAAAGAGCGTTCTCCTTGGAGTCTGAGTCATCTTCATCAGCGGATAATCTGTCAGAGACATCCAACGAAGTAGATGACCCCTGGGACAGATAGCTATGTTTCACCTTTCGCTTGCGCTTAAGCAGGGTAAGGCAATGAAGGCCGCAGAGACTGCAACTGATCAGCGAAATCTGGCTGCCAAAGATCCCCTCCCGAGGGAGGATTAGTTGTGCCCTGGGAAGCTGCATGTGTAATCATAGATGAATGTAGGGAAAGCACCTTGCAGGATGGAGAACCCTCAGAGGTGGATGGCTCAGTTGTACTAAATATCTTATTCTTTTTAGATATTGCAATTTTATCGAAGCATGTGGAATATAGTTAAGCAGGTGGAGCTACCGGAAATTTCTACAATAAACACAGGTATTATATTTGGTTAAAGAGGGAGTACCCTCTAACATTGAGTCCTCCATAGCTTGCGCCTTTATTACGGAATAGATAGAATTAAATGGTATCTTTATATCCCAATGGCCGGGGCACTCACCACCTCCACTGACCCGGACCACAGAGAAACCGTTTTGTCTCCTGCAACCGCCGATCAAGAAAGAGGAAGTTAAAGAGGCCACACCCGGTCACATGGAGTGCCAAGCAGTACCGCCCCTGCACTATAGAGAAAAAATGTGCCAAAGAGGCTGCGCCGATATCTCTCAAGAAAACCTGACTGTTCGCACATTGCTAGATCCTCATCTAATACGCATCCCACATCCCCCCCCCTGTTCATATAACCCCCTTTCCAGGGATATTAAACCTTGGTTCTATACAGATAAAAGGAGACACACTGTGACCCTGTCTTTTTATCATATTTGTATAAATGAAACGATCTTACCAGAATCTATGCTGTGGAACAGGAACACTGCCTTTCAAGTGTGACAGGGTAGTAGCATTGCTCCTGACATGGACTTGAGTGCAGAAAGCAGGCAGCGAAACTCGTCAACACTGATTGCTAAAGGAGCTGTTAATCTGAGTCGGGATGGTTTCATAGAAAGACTCTCCCTGCATCTCCAGACTAACTTTCACTCATGCTCTCACTGAGAGGCTGACAGGACTACTTAAAATTCCAGTCCTATTCTGAAGAGTACTACCCTTTATAAGAGACTACTCCGAATCTTCCGACATTTCTCTGCCAACCTCCTGTGACTGGGGTGCTTTGCCTCCTCCTGGTGGCCGTGTTCTTAATTCCCACAAGTAATGAATGAAGCTGTGGACTATCTTACCATTAAGATGAAATTACAGCTAAGCACAAACACCGCAAAAATGTAAAAATAGCCCTGGTCCCAAACGGTCAGAAAATGGAAAAGTACTGTGGTCCTTAAAGGAGCTTTCTTATTTACTCCTATCATCAAATTGTATTCATTATCTTGGTATCTTTATTTGAAATGCAGGAATGTAAGTTAAGATGCCGGCCCATTTTTGGTGAACATCCTGGGTTGTTCTTGCTGATTGGTGGATAAATTAATCCACCAATAAAAAAGTGCTGTCCATAGTCTGAACCAAAAAAAGCTTAGATGCATTCTCTTTCGAATAAAGATAGCAAGAGAACAAAGAAAAATTGATAATAGGAATAAATTAGAAAGCTGCTTAAAATGTTATGCTCTATCTGAATCACAAAAGAAAATTTGGGTTCAGTGTCCCTTTAAGGGGTTAAACAAGTTCTGTTCTATAAAGATGTGGAATCACTCCCACTAACCCTTAAATAGGTTGGCGTAAGAGGGGGCAAACTTGGCCCCCATAGCAGTTCCACATATTTGTAGATAGAACTGTCCCTGGCATGAAAAGTAGTTATGAGTCAATAAGAATTTGGCAACTTGTAAAACATAACAGTATATAGTGTCATGTCCAAATTCCTTCTCCAAAAAATACCTTATTGCTACTAAACCTTTGTTGTGCAGAATAGAAGAATAAAGTGAACTTACATTCACTGTCAACCATTTATATGCATCCTTCCAAACAATATTGGACATCATATGTGTACATCATTGCAGAGAATCACTGTAAGGAGAATTTTGACAAACCAGAGGAAGCTAAGGGAATGGTCCCCAAGACACTTGTGGAAGGCTAGAGACTAACTCCTAAATCAGGATTAATTGTGTCACTACCCCATTCTCTAATCATCCCTTTTGTCTTCCTATAGCAGCTCTTTGAGGGAAAATATGCCTCAAATTGGTCTAAGGACCCCTCTCTCTTAAGAGCAACTCAATTCTTCAGGCAAAGATTAGACTGGGTTATCAGAGAGGTGAGAGGGATAAAAAAAAACTTTTTGGAAATCTTTGCCTCCTCCTATTGGCCATGAGTTAAATCCCAGACATAATGGACTTGAGGAAAGAAACAGCAGTTTTTCAGCAGCTAAGTTGGCTATTTCAGAGGGAAGGGAAGTGAACTACCCATAATATCCACATTTTGTGCACCTTCCTTTACTGCCCTGCTGGCACAAATCTGGAGGGATTTTGAACAAACATCACCAACAAAAGGCCAAAAAGTCTGCAGCATCAGAGACAATGAGTGTGCATTCTAATGTCAGTACTACAATCTCTTGAAGATACAGTACTTTTATACATATATCCACATCTCACCTGGGGGTAAATGCTGGGAGGTGGGGTGGCACAAAGTAATGAAGGGGTGTTTTCCCTCCCTCTGGTGGACATCAAGTTTCTCTCTGTTATGATTTGTGGACTCTCAATAGAAAAGAAAGAACATTCACAAATTATGATGAACACTTAAGATTTTATCTAAAACACATTAGAAATGCATGTGATGCTTACGCTGACTTGAATGTCATGGGTGCTCAGCAATTCTTTGGTTCCAAGGCTAACATCTGTTAAACTGTCCTTCTGACTTTTGATAGCTTCCTGGTCTCCACATTGCTGGAATATATCTGTTATGCATCCATTCCACAGATTGCTGAAAGATGGTACATTTTCTTAACTAAACTGGTGCATTATCCAACTGATAGTTTGTATCAACGCAATGCATTAACTAAGTAAGGGCTATCACAAAGTTATTATGACCACATACGTTTCTGTCCCAAAACAAAGAACAAACTGAGTTAGCCCTAAATTTACAAAAATTATTTTCTACTAAATTCTACTAAATCCCAATAACAACCATGACAGCATTGACAGTATCGACGGTATCCAGCAGTATACAGCATTGACAGTATACATTCCAAAGTGGGATATATAATTACATATCACACTTTATGTGAACTCTCTTCAAAATGATAACCATACAATTGAAAAAACTTTGCATTTAAAGAAACAGTATTTTGACATTTAGGCCTAAGTTACAAGTGGAGCACTATTGTAAGTGCAGGGTGTGCTAACAATATTGCAGGACCATGATAAGATTAGCAAACAATATTAAATTAAAAGTCCATGGTAAACCAGAGAATGTTTAGAGCGACCGACAGCTCTATAAGCAAACCCTTAAATTTATTGAATATTGCAGCCGTGCTGAACATTACTCATATTACAAGTTTAAAGCTATGAGTTAGCACATAGGTACATGCACAAGTGTACACACACATATATATATATATATATATATATATATATATATGTGTGTGTGTGTTTACACAGAGTGAATGTGCTTTTATTTTAATAGAAATAATTAAATTAGAAGAAAGTTATTTTTAGATATATATATAACAAAATTGATGCTTACCTGATAAATTTATTTCTCTTGTGGTGTATCCAGTCCACGGGTTCATCCATTACTTGTGAGATATTCTCCTTCCCAACAGGAAGCTGCAAAAGGACACCCACAGCAGAGCTGTCTATATAGCTCCTCCCCTAACTGCCACCCCCAGTCATTCGACCGAAGACAAGCAAGAAAAAAGGAGACTATAGGGTGCAGTGGTGACTGTAGTTTAAAATAAAAAACAGCTGCCTAAAAATGACAGGGCGGGCCGTGGACTGGATACACCACAAGAGAAATAAATTTATCAGGTAAGCATAAATTTTGTTTTCTCTTGTAAAGGTGTATCCAGTCCACGGGTTCATCCATTACTTGTGGGATACCAATACCAAAGCTTTAGGACATGGATGAAGGGAGGGACAAGGCAGGCCCTTAAACGGAAGGCACCACTGCCTGTAAGACCTTTCTCCCAAAAATAGCCTCCGAAGAAGCAAAAGTATTGAATTTGTAGAATTTAGAAAAAGTATGAAGGGCCGACCAAGTCGCCGCCTTACAAATCTGTTCAACAGAGGCCTCATTTTTAAAAGCCCATGTGGAAGCTACCGCTCTAGTGGAATGAGCTGTAATTCTTTCAGGAGGCTGCTGGCCAGCAGTCTCATAAGCTAAGCGTATTATACTTCTTAGCCAAAAAGATAGAGAAGTTGCCGAAGCCTTTTGGCCTCTCCTCTGTCCACAGTAGACAACAAACAAAGCAGATGTTTGACGAAAATACTTCGTAGCTTGTAAATAAAACTTTAAAGCACGAACCACATCAAGATTGTGTAAAAGACGTTCCTTCTTTGAGGAAGGATTAGGACATAATGAAGGAACAACAATCTCCTGATTGATGTTCTTATTAGATACTACCTTAGGAAGAAACCCAGGTTTGGTACTCAAAACTAACTTATCTGCATGGAAAATCAGATAAGGAGAATCACACTGTAAAGCAGATAACTCCGAAACTCTTCGAGCCGAGGAGATAGCTACCAGAAACAGAACTTTCCAAGATAAAAGTTTAATATCTATGGAATGCAGAGGTTCAAACGGAACCCCTTGAAGAACCTTAAGAACTAAATTTAAACTCCATGGCGGAGCAACAGGTTTAAACACAGGCTTAATTCTAACTAAAGCCTGACAAAACGCCTGAACGTCTGGAACCTCAGCCAAACGTTTGTGCAAAAGAATAGACAGAGCAGAAATCTGTCCCTTTAAGGAACTAGCAGACAATCCTTTCTCCAATCCCTCCTGGAGAAAAGATAATATTCAAGGAATCCTGAATTACTCCATGAGTAACCCTTGGATTCACACCAATGAAGATATTTACACCATATCTTATGATAGATTTTCCTGGTGACAGGCTTTCGAGCCTGAATTAAGGTATCAATGACTGACTCGGAAAAACCACGCTTTGATAGAATCAAGCGTTCAATCTCCAAGCAGTCAGACGCAGAGAAATTAGATTTGGATGTTTGAAAGGACCTTGAAGTAGAAGGTCCTGTCTCAGCGGCAGAGTCAATGGTGGAAAGGATGACATGTCCACCAGATCTGCATACCAAGTCCTGCGTGGCCACGCAGGAGCTATCAAAATCAACAAAGCTCTCTCCTGCTTGATCTTGGCAATCAGACGAGGGAGGAGAGGAAACGGTGGAAACACATAAGCCAGGCTGAAGGACCAGGGCGCTGCTAGAGCATCTATCAGCGCTGCCTTGGGATCCCTGGACCTGGACCCGTAACAAGGAAGCTTTGCGTTCTTACGAGACGCCATGAGATCCAGTTCTGGTTTGCCCCATAGTTGAATCAGCTGGGCAAATACCTCCGGATGGAGCTCTCACTCCCCCGGATGAAAAGTCTGCCGACTTAGAAAATCCGCCTCCCAGTTCTCTACTCCTGGGATATGGATAGCTGAGAGATGGCAAGAGTGAACCTCTGCCCATAGAATTATCTTTGAAACCTCCAACATCGCCAGGGGGCTCTTTGTACCCCCCTGATGGTTGATATAGGCTACAGACGTGATGTTGTCTGACTGAAATCTGATGAACCTGACCGCAGCTAGCTGAGGCCAAGCCTGAAGAGCATTGAATATCGCTCTTAGTTCCAGAATGTTTATCGGAAGGAGGGCTTCCTCCTGAGTCCAGGGAGTTCCAGACTGCGCCCCAGCCCAGAAGGCTGGCATCTGTCGTCACTATAGTCCATTCTGGCCTGTGGAAGCTCATTCCCCTGGACAGATGGACCCGAGATAGCCACCAGAGAAGACAATCTCTGGTCTCTTGATCCAGATTTAGCAGAGGGGACAAATCTGTGTAATCCCCATTCCACTGATTGAGCATGCAAAGTTGCAGTGGTCTGAGATGTAGGCGGGCAAACGGAACTATGTCCATTGCCGCTACCATTAAGCCGATTACTTCCATACACTGAGCCACTGACGGCTGAGAAGTGGAATAAAGAGCACGACAGGAAGTTAGAAGCTTTGACAACCTGACCTCTGTCAGAAAAATCTTAATTTCTACTGAATCTATCAGAGTTCCTAGGAAGGAAACGCTTGTGAGAGGGGAGAGAGAACTCTTTTCTTCGTTCACCTTCCACCCGTGAGACCTCAGAAAGGCCAGAACAATGTCCGTATGGGACTTGGCGATTTGAAAAGTCAACACCTGTATCAGAATGTCGTCTAGGTAAGGGGCCACCGCTATGCCCCGTGGCCTTAGAACCGCCAGTAGGGACCCTAGAACCTTCGTAAAGATTCTTGGTGCCGTGGCTAACCCGAAGGGAAGAGCCACAAACTGGTAATGCCTGTCTAGGAAGGCAAACCTGAGAAACCGATGATGATCTCTGTGTATCGGAATGTGGAGATAAGCGTCCACGGTAGTCATATATTGACCCTCCTGGATCAAATGTAGGATGGTTCGAATAGTCTCCATCTTGAAAAATGGGACCCTGAGAAATTTGTTTAGGATCTTGAGATCCAAGATTGGTCTGAAAGTTCCCTCTTTTTTGGAAACTATAAACAGATTTGAATAGAATCCTTGCCCCTGTTCCTCCTTTGGAACTGGGTGGATCACTCCCATGACCAGAAGGTCTTGAACGCAACGTAAGAATGCCTCTCTCTTTATCTGGTTTGAAGATAATTGTGAGAGATGAAATCTCCCTTTTGGAGACGAGGCTTTGAAATCCAGAAGAAATCCCTGGGAAACAATCTCTAATATCCAGGGATCCTGGACGTCTCTTGCCCAAGCCTGGGCGAAGAGAGAGAGTCTGCCCCCCACTAGATCCGGTCCCGGATCGGGGGCTACTCCACTCCTTCATGCTGTCTTAGAGGCAGCCGCAGGTTTCTTGGCCTGCTTCCCCTTATTCCAAGCCTGGTTAGGTCTCCAGACTGGTTTGGACTGGGCGAAATTTCCCTCTTGTTTTGCATTAGAGGAAATTGAAGCTGCGCCACTCTTGAAGTTTCGAAAGGAACGAAAATTATTCTGTTTGGTCCTTAACTTATTGGACCTATCCTGAGGAAGGGCGTGACCTTTTCCTCCAGTAATATCAGAAATGATCTCCTTCAGACCGGGCCCGAATAGACTTTGAAGTAACCTCTGCTGACCAGGACTTAAGCCATAGCGCCCTACGCGCCAAAATGGCAAAACCTGAATTCTTAGCCGTTAGCTTGGCGAAATGAATAATGGCGTCAGAAATAAAGGAGTTGGCTAACTTAAGAGCTTTAATCCTGTCTAGAATATCGTCTAACGGGGTCTCCACCTGTAGAGCCTCCTCAAGAGACTCAAACCAAAAAGCCGCTGCAGCGGTAACTGTGGCAATGCATGCAAGAGGCTGGAGAATAAAACCTTGATGTATAAAAATTTTCTTAAGGAGACCCTCCAATTTTTTATCCATAGGATCTAGGAAAGCACAACTGTCCTCGACTGGGATAGTTGTACGCTTAGCTAGGGTGGAGACTGCTCCCTCCACCTTAGGAACCGTCTGCCACGAGTCCCGTATGGTGGCATCTATGGGAAACATCTATTTAAAAGCAGGAGGGGGAGAGAACGGCACACCTGGTCTATCCCATTCCTTAGTAATAATTTCCGAAAACCTCTTAGAGACTGGAAAAACATCGGCGTAAACAGGTACTGCAAAGTATTTGTCCATTTTACACAATTTCTCTGGAACCACAATGGGGTCACAGTCATCCAGAGTCGCTAAAACCTCCCTAAGCAATAAGCGGAGGTGTTCAAGCTTAAATTTAAACGCTGTCATCTCAGAATCAGACTGAAGTAACGCCTTCCCTGAGTCTGAAATGTCACCCACAGATAGCTCACCTGCCTCGGCTTCTGAGCATTGTGAGGGTATATCGGACACAGGCAATAAAGCGTCAGAAAGCTCTGTATTAATTCTAGCCCCAGAGCTGTCTCGCTTTCCTTGTAGCCCTGGCAGTTTGGAGAATACCTCTGTGAGGGTAGCATTCATAACTGCCGCCATGTCCTGTAAGGTAAAAGAATTAGACGCGCTAGATGTACTTGGCGTCACTTGAGCGGGAGTTATAGGTTCTGACACATGGGGAGAGTTAGATGGCATAATCTCCCTCTTTTCAGTCAGAGAATCCCCTGGATAAATCTTTAAGCGCCATAATATGGTCTTTATAGTTTATAGAAATATCAGTACATTTGGTACACATTCTAAGAGGGGGTTCCACAATGGCTTCCAAACATATTGAACAAGGAGTTTCCTCTATGTCAGACATGTTTAACAGACTAGTAATGAGACAAGCAAGCTTGGAAAACACTTTAATAAAGGTGAAACAGCAATTAAACAAAAACGTTACTGTGTCTTTAAGAGAAAAAAAACTAGCACTTAAACTGCAAAACAGTGAAAAAATACAGTAAAATCTTTGAAATTTTTACAGTGTGAATAAGGGACTAAAGCAGCATTGCACCTACTTGCAAATGGATGATTAACCCCTTAGGCCCCAAACCAGATTGAAAAACGTTAAAAAACGTTAAAAATCAATTGAGCACCATGCCACAGCTCTGATGAGGCTCCTACCTGCCCTTAAATACGATTTTGTGCAGAAATAACCCCTTTGAAATGGTTCTCAGATGCCAGAGGACTCTTCTAGGGAAGCTGGATGTCTCAGTCTGTATTAAAACTGCGCAGTTAGAGCGCTAAAATAGGCCCCTCCCACCATGTACTGGATGTCAGAGGGGCCTTAAGAAAATACTCCTAGGAGTATCTGACTATCCATGTGGAAACTAGGCCCCAAATAAAGACTTATCTCCCTCAGAAAAAAAACGTCCTATTTATTTGAAATCATGTAAACATTTTGTCACTAAGCAATATGAATATTAACATGAGTATTACCCTGTTATGTAAGCATGATCCCAGTCGCTGTTAAATCACTGCATCAGGCTTACCTCAAATACACAAGGCTCTGTCAGCATTTTCTAGAACGTATTCCTCTCTCTAGAAATAAAAATACTGAACATACCTCAAAGCAGGTAATCTGCAGGCCGTTCCCCCAACTGAAGTTTTCCCATATTCATCAGTTATGTGTGAGAACAGCAATGGACCTTAGTTACAAACCGCTAAGATCATCAAATCTCCAGGCAGAATTCTTCTTCTAATTTCTGCCTGAGAGAAAAACAGTACAACGCCGGTACCGTTTAAAAATAACAAACTCTTGATTGAAGGTAAAACTACACTAAGTCACCACATATCTCTTGATACTTCCTTTCTTGTCGAGAGTTGCAAGAGAATGACTGGGGGTGGCAGTTAGGGGAGGAGCTATATAGACAGCTCTGCTGTGGGTGTCCTCTTGCAACTTCCTGTTGGGAAGGAGAATATCCCACAAGTAATGGATGAACCCGTGGACTGGATACACCTTACAAGAGAAATATGGTTTCATACATAAACACATTCCCCTGTCCTATTGACATGCATATATATATATATATATATATATATATATATATATATATATATGTATTTACCTGTACCCTGACACTCCTGCTAACATATACTCCTTCTCTCACCCTGTCACAATAAATAAATATATATATTTATATGCTTTTTACTGATAAGTTAATTATCTTCTTGGCAGTGAGAGTCCACAAGAACATTCATAACCTATGGTAATTGCTCGACCTGGCCATCAGGAGGAGGCAAAGACACCCCAAACAAAGCAATAAATTGAGCTACCCTCTCAGTAGTTCAAGCCGAGGATAAAGAAAAGTTAGGAGATATACAAGAGGTTCAGAGGTGCCAACAAATGCTGACACTACACATTTTGCATTAGGGCAGGGTTGTGGACTTTCACTGCCAAGAAGAAATTGAATTTATCATGTAAGCATGAATGTTATTCTCCGTTTCTTGGCAGTGAGTCAACGAGAACATTCATAACCTATGGGAAACTAATACCCAAGCTGTGGAGTTCACAAATGTTCAGGAGGGAAAAGTAGGAAAGGCAGTACTAATCACTAGGCACCACAGCTTGTAGAATCCTTCTCCCAAAAGCTGCCTCTGCTGAGGCAAAAACATCAAATCTATAGAACTTTGTGAAAGTGTGCAACGAAGACCTTGGTGCAGTCTTGCAAATCTGCTCAACTGAGGTCTCATTCTTGAAGGCCCAAGAAGTAGATACCGCACAAGTACAATGCTCTGTGATTTGTGAAGGGGGCTCCTGCCTCCTTGTAAGTCATGCAAATCAGACTTTGCACCAAAAGGAAAGAGTAACAGCTGAAGCCTTCTCGCCCCTTGCATTTACCAGTATATAGGATAAATAAGGAAGATGAATGACGGAACTCCATAGTAACGTGGAGGTAGAACTTCAACGCCCTGACAACATCAAGGTTATGTAACAACCTCTCCTTAGAGGATGACAGA
Source organism: Bombina bombina (assembly GCF_027579735.1). Taxonomy (NCBI): domain Eukaryota; kingdom Metazoa; phylum Chordata; class Amphibia; order Anura; family Bombinatoridae; genus Bombina; species Bombina bombina. Next base: position 582,989,491 of record NC_069499.1, read on the forward strand.
TAGGGACAAAGAGAAGGAACCACAATCACATGGTTAATGTTGTGAGAATTGACTACCTTGGGTAGGAAGCCTATTTTTCTCCTCAAAACAGCCTTATCTTGATGGATCACTAGGTACGGAGGATCACAAATTAAAGCCAATAACTCTGACACTCTGTGAGCAGAGGAAATAGCCAACAAGAAAACCACTTTCCAAGTGAGTAACTTAATAACATGCAGATGCGCAAACGGAGTCCTCTGAAGAACCTTAAGAACCCCATGGATGAGCAACAGGTTTGAAAAGAGGTCTTATTCTGGTCAGAGCCTGAACAAACTCCTGAACATCTGACAAATGATCCAACTTCTTATGAAAAAGAACAGAAAGGGCAGAGATCTGACCCTTAATAGAACTGGCCTACAGGCCCTTCTCCAGGCCATCCTGGAGAAACTGTAATATACAGAGTTTTCACTCTACGCCAAGGAAAACCCTGTTGCTTACCAGATAATTTCCTTTCCTTCTGTACAGGGAGAGTCCACAGCTGCATTCATTCCTTGTGGGAATACATAACCTGGCCACCAGGAGGAGGCAAAGACACCCTAGCCAAAGGCTTAATTACCTCCCCCACTTCCCACATCCCCAGTCATTCTACCAAGGGAACAAGGAACAGTAGGAGAAATATCAGGGTGAAAAAGGTGCCAGAAGAACAAGTTAAAATTTAGGGCCGTCCAACTGAGAACACGGGCGGGAGCTGTGGACTCTCCCTGTACAGAAGGAAAGGAAATAATCTGGTAAGCATAATTTATGTTTTCCTTCTTAATAACAGGGAGAGTTCACAGCTGCATTCATTACTTGTGGGAAATTATACCCAAGCTACAGAAGATACTGAATGGTAACGGGAGGGCAAAAAATAAGAAGCGGACCCCATCTGAGGGCACCACAGCCGGCAAAAACCCTTTCTCTCAAAGGCTGTTTCAACAGAAACCAAAAAACTAAAAAATTGGGGGGGGGGGGGGGGGGGAATTATGCTTACCTAATAAATGTATTTCTTTCTTGACACAGTGAGTCCACGGATCATCATCAATTACTGTTGGGAAAATCACTCCTGGCTAGCAGGAGGCGGCAAAGAGCACCACAGCAAAGCTGATAAATATCACTTCCTACCCAAAATCCCCCAGTCATACGACCAAAGAAAAGGAGAGAAAGGAAGTAACACAAGATGCAGAGGTGCCTGAGGTTTATATAAAAAAAACTGTCTGAAAAATACAGGGCAGGCCGTGGACTCACCGTGTCAAGAAAGAAATAAAATTTATCAGGTAAGCATAAATTTTGTTTTCTTTCTAATGACACGGTGAGTGCACGGATATTCAGCAATTACTGTTGGGAATCAATACCCAAGCTAGAGGACACAGATAATAAGGGAGGGACAAGACAGGTAACCTAAACAAAAGGCATTACTGTTTGCAAAACCTTTCTCCCAAAAGAACCTCAGTCGAAGCAAAATACCCAAATTATAGGAGTGCAAAGAAAAGCAATTCGCAGCCTCACAAATCCATTCTACAGAGGCCTCAATCTTGAAGGCCCAAGAAGAAGAAAACAGCCCTAATGGAAAGAGCTGCAATTCTCACAGAAGACTGCTGTCCAGTTGACCCCTATGCCAAACGATACTACTTCTCAACCAGAGATAAAGAAAAGCGGCAGTAGCTTTCCGACCCTTGCTTCCAGAAAGCAAACAAACAACGCCTAAGACTGGCAAAAATCTTTAGTCGCCTGTAGATAGAAATAAAGAACCCACACAACTACTAAGTTGTGCCACAACCGTTCCTTATGAGAAGAAGGATTAGGACAGGGAGAAGGAACCACAACCTTCTGATTCATACTTCTGTCCGAAATCACTCTAGAACTGCCTTATCCGCATGAACTATAAGATAAGGAGAATTACACTGCAATGCTGAGAACTCAGAACAAAAGATTATCAGTAACAAATATAACTTCCAAGATAAAAACCTAATAACTATGGAATGCATAGGCTCAAATGGAGCCTGATGAAAAACTTTAAAAACAAGGCTAAAACTCCAAGAAGGAGCAACAGATTAACATACAGGCCTGATTCTGGTCAGGGCCTGTCAAAAGGATTGAACATCCAGCATGTCCACCAGACGCTTGTGTAACAGAATGGATAAAACGGAAATCTGACCCAGGAGGGTACTGACATATAACACCTTCACAAGGCCATCCTGGACAAAAGGCAAAATCCAAGGGATCCTGACCTTGTTCCAAGAAGACCCTATAGCCTCACACCAATAAAGGCTTTACACCAAAACTCTCTGTTGATAGGCTTACAAGCCTGAATCCTGGTCCTAATAACCGATTCAGAATTCCATGTTTAGCAAAATCAAGCGTTTGGATGAAGAAAAAAAACTCCTTGAGAAGAAGATCCATTCTCAGAGGAAACCTCCACGGAGGTAAAAAAGACATTCCTCCTAGGACTGTATATCAAATCCTGTGAGGCCACGCAGGAGCTATAAAAATCACAAACACTCGCCTTGCTTGACCCGAGCGAAGACTCGAGATAGGAGAGCAAACATAGGAAGGGATATGTTAACCTGCCGTAGCAAGGAACTGTCAGTGCATCAGACAAAAAAAAAAAAAACAGAGGATCTCTCAACCTCAAACCGAACTTAAGAAGCTTGGCGTCCTGACGAGATGCCATCCGCTCTGATCCCAACAATCCCATGTGGTTGTTAAACTGAGAGCCCTTACGGATGGAGACCCCACTCCCCTGGATGGAAAGTCTGATTACACAGGAAATCCGTTTACCAAAGTCCACACCTGGAATGTGGATTGCAAGTAGACACAATTGTCAACTTCTGCCCCCTGACTAAACTAAAACACCTCCTACATGGCTAAGGAACTACGAGTTCCACCCTGGTAGTTGATAAAAACCATAGAGGTGACAATGTCCGTCTGGAAACCAGTTGAGGACAACTGAGGACAAGACATCAGAGCATTGAAAAATGCTCCCATCTCCAAGAGGAGAACAGACACTTCCGAGTCCAAAAACCCTGCCCTAAACATGCCCCAGACCGATTCCCAGTCCAGCTAGTTAGCGTCCGTGGACACAACACCAAGAAATGTCTCTCAAGGCACGCGCCCTGAAAGGGGACTGCAGAAAGAGGAAACAAATAAACCCCTGAGTGTCTGACCTCTGTCAGAAGATTCCTCAAGACATAGCACCTAATAAGGTCTTGTAGAAGTAAAAAAGGGAACTCTCCTTCAGATTCCTTTCCCCACTATGGGAAAGAAGCTTTGACAAGAGTTCTCGAAGAGAAAATGCTTGAAGAATGAGTGACACCTGTGCCTTATGATGTCCAGAAGTTATGTACTACCCCAGGAGCTAAAAGTTCTTCTAGGACTTGAAGACAAAGTCCGTAGCCTGCAAAACATGATTTAGTTGAGGCTATTAGACCCCCTTCAGAGAGGGTAAACTCACTAAGAGGAACATAAAGCCACCGCTAGATTTAAACTCTCGACCTTCAGCCTTTAAGGTAGCAAACTTGAGAAGATGTTAAATCCTGTGAACAAAAAGTACACAACCTTCAGGTCTATGCATACAAAGAGAGAAGCGCTCTACCAGGAACGGACAGCAGCTCATCAGCTAATTCTATGGCGATTTACCACCCCGGAAGCAGCCTCTTTTAGACCAGTGTGCTTTTCACAAAGGAAAACTTTCCTGAAGTATATCAGTCTGGTCCCGCCAATTAAGGTCAGTCCAGCTCCGAAATACCAAGCAATTCTCCTCTGAGAAAAGGAACATGACAACCCCAGACGATCGTTTCGGCCTCCTATGGGCCTCGTCAGTGAGGTGCACCTTCAGGTCTATGTCCGATATGAACAGGCCCTCTTGAACCAAAAAATTGATACTACTTGAAGGTCATAACCAGAGAAACTTGAAGAAACCACCTAGCTCCCGTTATCAGACAGGGACTAGAACTATCACTCCCAGTCATCATATGGAATTGTAAATATACAAAAGGAGAATCTGCTCCTGGGAAGAAATCAAGATTGGATTTCAAAAGGTATGACTGACACAGGATAAGGAAACCGAAAACTTTCCTATAGTTCTACTCACTTGACCAGTAGTGAAAAACATCTTACCACCTACATGTCAAAGGAATACTGTCAGATCAAGACCAAACATGGTCACCTCCTTGAAAAGGAAACGCCAGAAGCGTGAATTTGGGGGAAAATCAAAATATTAACTCTGCAACAGCAGAACTTGGCCTGGGCTGTACTGCTAACCTACAGGGAGGCCCTTTATCCTGCCACTAGGCAGCCACAATATCCCTGCGGCAAGCACCGCAAGTCTAGAAAAAACAAGGCACCGCTCTAGATAAGCAATTAAACCTCCAGCTGCTTATCCAAGGATCTGTAAGAAACAAACTACCTTCCACAGGATCAAAGTTCTGAGAAAATCACTCCTACTACACCGTGCATGAGAATGGATGCAGCAACAGGAAATCCCTTCAAGGACGGCATACAGGGAGAAAATGCCTCTCTAGTCTCTCCCATTCCTGTAAAATTCCAAAGCACATTGGTATGAACAGGTTCACAAAAGAAAAAGCCTTCAAAGGTTGACAGCGACAGAGTAATCAATGTTGTCCATATAGCCAAAACCTCCTTTAACAGTACACAAGGTGTACAAGCAAACATCTGAAGAAAACAACTTCAGATAATATGAAAGAATTATACTGTCCGAGTCTGAGAGTTCACACACAGAAAACTTAGAAAGAAAAACAACCTGTGCAGAAAAGAAACCTTCAATCTGAGTATAGCAAATGTCCCCTTGCATTTTCCCTGAAGCATAGGAAAAGCAGATCAAGAAACAGCTACCGCAGAGGAAAACTTAGCTGCAAATCTGCAGACAAATACACTCCTCCTGGAGATTGAGAGTAACCGCAGGGCACTGCATGTGACGTCAACAAAGCTTGGGACAAGGGAATAGAAGGTAAATAAGAGGTGAAACAAAAAAAAGTGGTATCTTGGTAACATAAACAGATTGAATGTTTCAGCTGCCTTAACATACGACAAGTTGCACAGTTTATTGAAGAGAGAAAAAAAAACAAATATCACAGTTCACAGGCTTATTGAAAATCCAAAAGCGGTGGAGGTGGGTGAGACAGGTCATAAAATTGTTTAACAGGCCAGAATAGAAGCTGTATCATTGCCTGAACAGCATCATCCTAAGAGATATTGAGTTCAGGGATAAACAATCCAATTTGTGACATATAGAAACACGTGTTAAAAAATTATACCTGTCAGAACAAACAGGGAATGACTCACATTTGTAAGCTAAAACACTCTTATAGCTCAAGCGACAGCATGCCTTACATATAGAAGTCCCTAGTTTCCAAAAAGAAACCAGACTTAGCCCCTTATAAACTGAAAGACACTCACCTTAATAATGAAATAAAACTTAATAAGATTTAGACTAATATAATAAATTATAGGGCTGAGAAAGACCTGGTTTTTATTAAATATGCACATCGCCTTCTACCCTTTCTTAAAGTTAACATAACTTTTAAACAGAAAGAGACACTCGCATAAAAATCTAATATAATTTAATAAAAATTAGATTAATATAATAAAGGCTAAGGCTGCTTGTCTTTAGAAAAAAACCCTGTCTTTATTAATAAATATGTATATCTCCCTCTGCCTTTCCTTATGTGTTAACAGTAGAGAGCAAGCTTGCTCCGTCTTCAAAACAAAAACAATTTTGATAGAAGAATCGTTATCAAACACCTAATTACTTCACCTGCTCCTTGCACTAGAGGAAAAGAGAATGACTGGGGGAAGTTAAATTTATCAACTTTGCTGTAGTGCTCTTTGCCTCCTCCTGCTGGCCAGGAGTGATATTCCCAAAAGTAATTGATGATGATCCGTGGACTCACCGTGTCATTAGAAAGAATAAGAGTGTAAAGAAGACCAAGTAGTCCAACCAATAAAACTAATCCATAGAGACCTCATGCTAGAGGCCCAAGAGCACATCACTGCTGGAAAAACTGAGCCGGAAACCTCTGAGGAGGCTTGTGTCCAGCTGACTCATATACCAATCGGAAGATACTCCTAAACTAGAAATAAGGAAGTTGAAGAAGTCTGCTAACCCTTACGTTTCCCAGATAGACAGTAAAACAGAACAAACTGACTATACTAATATAGCCTGAAGAAAAAACTTTAAAGGCACAACTCCATATTATGTAGAAAACTTTCCATTGCGAAGAAGGAATAGAATATAAAAAATGGACAACAAATTCTCGACTGTTGATGAGATTTGGCCAACCTTAGGAGGAATGCAACTAAGTTTGTAGAACAGTCTTACTCTAGTGGAACCCCCGATAAAGAGGGTCGCACTGCAGGGCCGTAAACTCAGAGAATTCTGCACTACCAATCCCAAGATACTACCCTCAACACTAGTGACTCTCTCGTTCTCAGGAGATACAAGCCAGCAAAACTAAGACCGACTAGAATCCCTACATTGTGACGAATACAGTAGACTAAACCCTCAGAACCGAAAAGATTGCCTGAAGATCCAAAAGATAAATAGGGGAAAAAACCTCTGGTTTTCCTGGTTCCCTTAGGCATACCCTCACCAACCTGACAGGCTTGCAACTGAAGTCAAAACCGCCCCAGGAGATATAAGAAAGATGTCCCACAAGACAGGGTGGTCTTGACAAGGACACTGGAGAGCTATGCTGTGTACCAGTAGTCCAGGTAAATCTGAAAAGACAGATTCGAAAAAGTTCCACTCCACTGCCTCAGCACACACCGAACCTCAGCTGGGTTGAGACGTGGCAAAAGGAATGAAATCCAATATGGACCCCATAACAAGTCATCACCCCCAACACAGTGCTAGCAATGGCCTGAAGGAGGTCTGGAGGGCACGACCTGAAGAAGCTATCCTCCCAGAAAAGTCTACCAGCTAAGCAGACTAAATTAGCTTCAGGAATCCACCCTGGCGCCTACATCAGAGAAACTCTGGTCTAGATACATCTCTAAGGATCGAGGAAGACAGATGTAATTCCTAAAAGTCTTCTATCAGACGAAACAATGGTAATAAATAAACCAGCATCATCAAGCCAAGGGAAGCTACCGTTAGATCTGGGTTCTGGCCGCTGCTAAAATAAAACCCCAGATCCTAAAAAAAGAAAAATTAAAATATATATATATATATGTTTAGAATCAGTAGTGAGACAAAAAGTACTGGAAGAGCCGGTCCTTAGGAACCGGAAAGTCCCCAAAGGAGGAATGAAAAGGTATGATATCCTTCCTTGACAGTGAACCTGCACTGTTCCTCCCGTACACCAGGTAGCGTGTACCTTATAGTCTCCCTCTGGAACAAGAAGACCTGATAAGCTTTGCTCAAGTACTATAGAACCAAAATAGGACGGGAATACCCTCCCTCTATTGGGCCACGAAACAGTGGTTTAAAAATAGTATCCCAAACCTCACACTGCGATAGGCACCGGGACAATGACGCTAAAGGAGAACAAAAACCTGCACACGCTTGAAAAAGGGTACCCTCTCTCTGTAGGAAAGACAGGATCAAGAGAAGGAAATCTGCCCTGGAAAGCTGGATTTGAAGCCTAGCTCTGACCTCTAGGACCCAAGGATCCTATACAATCCTGAATCAAGTGCCTAAAAAAGAAGGCTTTAGTCAGTCCCTAACAAGACCCAAGATCTCTAATATCGTCAAAACTTCTCTTTTCTCAGGCATGCCACTCTAAATCTAAAAGCAAAATCCTCCTCTTCCGGATGAATAGAAGCAGCAGGTTCCAACCAAGGAGGTCCGTCCTCTGAAGCCTCAGAGAGAACCGCATCCCCAGATGACTGATCGGATACAACCGTCAACTTACATGATGCTCCTTGGGCAGGAGTACATGGATTAACCCTTCGTTTGAGCATAGCAGTACTATGCAAAAACGCTAAGTCCGCAGACATGGCCAAAAGGAACTGCGCGGTAACGTCTGGTGGAAAAAGGCCCCCTCCAGGCGGAGGATTAGCGGTACCTGGGGAAGCTGCATGTGTAGGATCAGATGACTCTAGGGGACACAACTCACACGACGAAGAGTCCTCAGAGGCGGAAGGCTCAGTGGTATCTAGCATCTCAATAATGGTTGATGAAAACACCCGGTTGCAGCATACGGAACATAATTGAGAGAGCTGGACTTTATCAGGTAAACATAATTTATGTTTCCATCTAAAGGGGAGGAGAGTCCACGGCTTCATTCATTACTTGTGGGAATACCCAAGCTCTAGAGGATACTAAATGAAAAAAACGGGTGGGCAAAGAAGGCGGACCCTAATCTGAGGGCACCACAGCCTGTAACACCTTTCTCCCAAAAACTGCTTCCGCCGAAGCAAAAACCTCAAATTTGTAAAATGTTTTAAAGGTATGCAAGGAGGACCACGTAGCCGCCTTACAAATCTGCTCTATAGAGGCCTCAGTCTTGAAGGCCCAAGAAGAAGCCACAGCTCTAGTCATGTCCCGCTGTCTCATAGGCTAAGCGAATCATGCTCCTCAACCAAAAGGACAAAGAAGTTGAAGAGGCCTTCTACCCCTTGCGCTTTCATGCAAACACCACAAAAAGAGATAAAGATTGTCTGAAATCCTTCGTAGTCTGAAGATAAAACTTCAAGGCTCGAACCACGTCCAAATTATGAAGTAACCTCTCCTTAGGAGAAGAGGGGTTAGGACACAAAGAAGGAACTACTATTTCCTGATTGATGTTATGGTTAAACACAACTTTGGGAAGAAATCCCAAACCAGTGCGAAGAACAGCCTTACCAGCGTGAAAAAACAAATAAGGAGGCTTAAAAATTGCAAGGCCGCCAACTCAAGAGACTCTGCGAGCCGATGCAATAGCCAACAGAAAAAGAACTTTCCAGGAAAGAGAGTCTTAATGTCAATAATAATAATGTCAATAGAGTGCATAGGTTCAAACGGAACCCTCTGCAACATCTTCAGAACCAAGTTCTAGCTCCAAGGAGGAGCTGACTGTCTAAAAACAGGCCTGATTCTAGATAGAGCCTGAACAAAAGACTGAATATCAGGAAGCTCAGTAAATCTCTTGTGCAACAAAACAGATAAAGCCGAAATCTGTCCCTTCAAGGAACTGGTGGCTAACCCCTTCTCCAGACCACCCTGGAGAAAGGACAGAATCCTAGATACCTTAAACTTGTGCCAAGGATATCCATGCTTCTCACACCAGGACAAGTAATTTCCCCACTCCTTATGATGCGACGAGTGACCGGCTTCCTAGCCTGAAGAACAATATCAATCCCTCTTTCAGAAAACCCTCTCCTGGCCAAAACTAAACATTTAATCTCAACGCAGTCAGCCTCAGAGAATCTAGATTTTGATGTTGAAAGGGACCCTGTAGCAACAGATCCTTGTGACAGGGTAACCTCCATGGAGGAGGTGACATCCCCACCAGATCCACAAACCACATCCACGACGGAACAATCAAAATAGCCTAAGCTTGCTCCTGCTTGATGCGGGCAACTACAAAAGGTAGAAGTGGCAATGGTGGAAAAATGTAAACTAGGTTGAACCCCCAAGGCACCGCTAAAGCGTCTATCATCTCTGCCTGGGGATCCCTGGACCGCGACCAGTATTTGGGTAGCTAGCAATTGAGTCTGGACGCAATGAGATCTATCTCCGGCGTTCCCCATCTGAGACAAATCTCCGCAAACATCTCGGGATGAAGAGACCATTCCCCCGGATGGAAGGAATGCCTGCTGAGAAAATACGCTTCCCAGTTGTCCACACCCGGAATGTGGATTGCGGAGATCGAGCAGCTGTGGAACTCTGCCCATTCCAGTATCCGAGAAACCTTCCACATTGCCAGAGAGCTTCTCTCCCCCCCCCCTGGTGGTTGATGTAAGCCACCGAGGTAATGTTGTCTGTCTGGAACCTGATGAAGTTGAAGGACCCCAGGAGAGGCCACACCTTCAGAGCATTGTAGATCGCTCGAAGTTCCAGAATATTGATCGGAAGGACTCTTCTCGAGACCACTTTCCCTGTGCCATCCTGGGACCCTAAACAGCACCCCACCCTGCTAGACTCGCATCCGTGGTCACAATCTCCCAGGACGGTCTCAGGAAGGATGTCCCCTGGGACAGTTGTTGGGAACGGATCCACAAAGAAAGCGAATCCCTTGTTCGAACGTCCAGAGAAATCTGTTGGGATAGATCTGAAAGGTCTCCGTTACACTGTCTTAACATGCACAGCTGAAGAGGTCTGAGATGGAAAAAACCTGGCGAAAGGAATGACATTAATGCTGGATACCATGAGCCTGATCACCTCCATACTCTGAGCCACAGAGGAACTGGAGGAGGAGAACTGAAGGGCAAGACAGGTGGACGCAATCTTCCTGCGTCGCTGATCTTAAGAAATATCTTCATGGATATTAAATCTATTATTGTCCCCAGGAACTCCACCCTGTTGCTGGGAATCAGGGAGCTCTTTCCTTAGTTTATCTTCCAGCCTCGAGGGTAGCAAGCACCTTCAGCAAAAAGCGCAAATTTTCCATCCTAAACCTAAAGTCAGGCTCCTCCACAGTTGGAGCTTTAGATGACAGACTCCGACCCAGAACAAACATCCTCGAAAGAGTCAAGGTCGTCCTCGTCAGCGGATAATCTTTCTGAAATATTCATTGGAGTATATGACCCCTGGGCCGGATCGCCATATTTTACCTTACGCTTGCGCTTCACAGAACGTGGTAAGGCACTAAGCACCTTAGAGACCGCCGTTTGCAGTTGATCCGCAAACTCTGACAGCCAACGTATCTCTCCCGTAGGAGAAATAGTCATGCATGTGTACTGGGAGATGAATGTAGGGAACGCACCTCACGGGACGGTGAACCCTTAGAGGTGGACGGCTCAATAGTACTAGACATCCTTTTCTTTCTAGATGTTGTGACTTTATCAAGGCATGTGGAACATAGTCGAGTAGGCAGATCTACAGGAACCTCCTCACAATACACACAATTACTAGACTTAGTTAAAGAGGGAGTACCCTCTAACGCGTCAAGAGTCCTCAATAGCTTACGGCGTTATTACGGACTAGTTATAATATATAAAAAATGGCACCTACCTCCAATGGCCGGGGCACTCACCACCTCCTATGACCCAGACAACAGAAACCGTTACATGTCCTGCACCGCCAGTCAAGCAAAGGAAGTTGATTAGGCCACATCCAACCAGAAGGAATGCCTCACAGGACCACCCCTGCATTAGGGAGAAAATCTGTCGCGCAAATACTCCCATAAATTAAACTAAAGTCCACCCATTGCCAGAGTCTAATCTCGCACATAACGCAGCAATGACACAATAAACAATATTATGTATAAACCCCCCATTCAATAATCCCCCTACCAGGAATATTAACCCTTGATTCTATAAAGATAAAAGGTATCACACTGTGACCCTGTCTTCTGCGTTATGTGTATAAAAAATGAAACGATCTTACAAGAATCTATGCCGTGGAACAGGAACACGGCCTCAAGTGACAGTGTAGTAGCATCGCTCCTGACATGGACTTGAGTGTAGAAAGCCGGCAGCGAAACTCGCCAATGCTGATTGCTTATGAAGCTGTTAAAATGAGTCTGGATGGTTTTGCAGAAAGACTCTCCCTGCATCTCTGGACTCTAATTTTCACACAAGCTCTCACTGAGAGGCTGACAGGACTACTAAAAACTCAAGTCCCATTCTGAAGAGTACCACCCTCCATAAGAGACTATTCAGAATCTTCTGACACTTCTCTGACAACCTCCTGTGACGAAAAGCAAAGAATGACTGGGGGATGAGGGAAGTGGGGGAGGTATTTAAGCCTTTGGCTGGGGTGTCTTTGCCTCCTCCTGGTGGCCAGGTTCTTAATTCCCACAAGTAATGAATGAATCCATGGACTTTCCTCCCCTTTAGATGGAAATCTGAGTTAGCAGGTCCTGATGAAGAGGCAACCGGCAAGGAGGAGTAGATGACATGTTCACTAGGTCCGCATACCAAGTCCTGCGTTGCCACGGAGGAGCTATCAGAATAGATGGTATTCCCTCCTGCTTGATCCGAGCGACCACTCAGGGCAGGAGAACAATCGGTGGAAACAGATACACTAGGTTGAAGTTCTACAGGACCAATAGAGCGTCCACTAGCTCCAAATGAGAATCCCTGGACCTCAATCTGTATTTTGGGAGCTTGGCATTAAAGCGGGAAGCCATCAGATCTCTCTCGGGAGCACCCCATCTCAGAGTTATCTCCAGAAAAATATATAAAAATAGACAGCGCAAACAAATATAGGTTAAAATAATATATATATTTTAAAACAATATAGTATAAAATTATCATAGCGCATATGCATATATACAGAAGAAATAATAATTTGAGACACCTTCTGCATCACCAGAGAGCTCTGTGTGCCACTCTGATGGTTGATGTAGGCCACAGTAGTGATGCTATCCGATTAGAATCGGATATAACAGACGGAACTTAGTTGGGGCCACAGTAGAAGACATTGTAGATAGCTCTCACCTCGACAATCTTGATCAGAAGAGACACTTCCTGATGACAAAGTTCCTTGGGCTCTCAGAAAACCCCACACTGCCAATAATCACCCAAGAGGGGTGACAAACACGTCCCTAGGACAAATGGAGTTGGAGACTGCCACCAAGTAAGACTCTCTCGTGTGGGCATTAAGACAGATGACCTGTGACAGATCTGAATGGACTCCATTCCATTGTCTGAGCATACACATCTGTTTGGTCTCAGATGAAAGCGAGCAAATGGTATAGAATCTGAAGCCGCAAACGTAAGACGTACCATTTCTATACATTGTGCTACCAAAGGTTGAGCATTGGACTGAAGCAGACAATATGCCATCTGAAGCTTCTCTCTGTGCTGAGCCATGATGTAGATGTGCATACTGATTAATACCAGAAAGTTAACCTTTGTAGCCGGGACAAGGGAGCGTTTTTCCAGATTGACCTTCCAACCGTACATCCAAAGACACAAATGCGGTCCAGAGCCACTGGCAAAGATGGAGCCTGAACCAGAATGTCATCCAGGTAAGAAGCTACTGCAATACCCTGCAGAAAAACTGCAGGCAGCACAGCTCCTAGCACCTTACTGAACACTTGAAGTGCCATAGTCAGGCCAAATGGAAGCACAACAAACTAGTAGTGTTTGTCTAGGAATGCAAACCGAAGGAAATGGTAGTGATCGATGTGGATCGAGATGTGAAGGTTTGCATACTTCAGGTCTATTGTCATTAACTGACCCTCTTGGACCAGAGGGAAGATGGATCTTATCGTTTCCATTTTGAAGGTTGGGAGCCTTACGAACCTGTTGAGGCCCTGTATGTGCAGAATGGGGCGGAAAGAGCCCTCTTTTTTTGGATACCACAATTTGAATAGAACCCTCTTCGGGAACTGGGACCACCATGCCCATGGCTATGTGGTTGTCCAAAAAGTGGAGTAGAGCCAATCTCTTTACCGGGTTTCCAGAAACCCTTGAGAGAAGAAAACAGTCCCTTGGTGGACAGGACTGAAAGCTTTTTTGTATCTTTGACAAATGGACGGACTGAGCCCAGTATTTTTGGAAAGTAGATAATCTGCCCACCACACAACCTGGTCCAAGGTTGAGGGAGATCCCATCATGCAGACTTATCCTGGGAAGCTTTCTTGAGCTGCTTGTTCTTGGTCCACCACTGGGTGGGCTTCCAGGTAGCCCTGGGTGAATACCTCTTGGACTCTTCTACGCTCCTCTGGAGCCTGAGCTACTCCACACTGAACCTGATAGTGACCCCCTTAGAGTTCCCTTCCGACTTTTCTTCAGAGGTATCAGAGGAAGAGAGTTCTCCCTCAGAGCTAAGGGTTCATCATCAGAAGATTGCACATAACTGTCCGTTGTGGCCTCCGCCAAAACATGTGGGCTACATACTGGAGAATGTTTCGATTTTCTTTTTCTTTTCCCTGCAACGCATATAGCCCTCAGGGCCGCAGTCACAGAAGAATGTACAGTATATGGGCTGTGAAGGAATCCACGGAGGGGCCTGTTAGAAACAGGCAACACGGAAATTCCTCAGCGGGCTGCCTGCTCAGGTCTCCTGAATGAGACGTCAGGACGAATGACAGGCAAGAATTACATAATTGTGCCGGATGGCACACTGTATTTAATTTGCAAAACATACATTTTTATTATCAATGGAATGTACCGAGGAAGATTCCTCCAGACTCTCTATTAGTCTAGAGTCATCCATAGTACAGTGGTGTGTAGTGACAAATTCGGGAACAATTGTGAGCCTCACAACGGAGTGCCCCAAGCATCCTATGCATAAATCAACTGTCCCCTTCAGGCCTTGTTTAGGGCGTCTTACCACCACCTCTGATCCGGCTTAGCTGCGTTGCTACATCTCGCTCTCCCACAGGTCTGTTGCGCAGTGAAGCGGAAATGGCGTGCAAGCACTGTCTACAGCGGGAATCTATGTCCTATATCAACAGAAGGCCTGCGGACTGAAGTAGTGATAATAACCCACAAAACGTCGCCCTTGGGATAAGCCTGCATATATAAAATGTATTGAGTGACCGGAGCACCGGTACGGAATTCAAGTGCAGCAGTATCACAAACACCATTGCATGTCACAATGCCTGGGTGTTATTGCGTCCATACACTAGGACTGTTTTACTTGTCTGTTGACCTGTAAGATTCTCTCAGCCACAAACACACTGAAGTCTGGCTGGTCACCGGGTACAGGAGGAAGCCACAGCTCTAGTTGAATAAGCCTTAATCCTCTGAGGAGGCTTATGTCTCGCTGTCTCATATGTTAAGCAAATAATGCTCCTTAACCAAAAACAGAATTTATGTTTACCTGATAAATTACTTTCTCCAACGGTGTGTCCGGTCCACGGCGTCATCCTTACTTGTGGGATATTCTCTTCCCCAACAGGAAATGGCAAAGAGCCCAGCAAAGCTGGTCACATGATCCCTCCTAGGCTCCGCCTACCCCAGTCATTCGACCGACGTTAAGGAGGAATATTTGCATAGGAGAAACCATATGGTACCGTGGTGACTGTAGTTAAAGAAAATAAATTATCAGACCTGATTAAAAAAACCAGGGCGGGCCGTGGACCGGACACACCGTTGGAGAAAGTAATTTATCAGGTAAACATAAATTCTGTTTTCTCCAACATAGGTGTGTCCGGTCCACGGCGTCATCCTTACTTGTGGGAACCAATACCAAAGCTTTAGGACACGGATGAAGGGAGGGAGCAAATCAGGTCACCTAAATGGAAGGCACCACGGCTTGCAAAACCTTTCTCCCAAAAATAGCCTCAGAAGAAGCAAAAGTATCAAACTTGTAAAATTTGGTAAAAGTGTGCAGTGAAGACCAAGTCGCTGCCCTACATATCTGATCAACAGAAGCCTCGTTCTTGAAGGCCCATGTGGAAGCCACAGCCCTAGTGGAATGAGCTGTGATTCTTTCGGGAGGCTGCCGCCCGGCAGTCTCGTAAGCCAATCTGATGATGCTTTTAATCCAAAAAGAGAGAGAGGTAGAAGTTGCTTTTTGACCTCTCCTTTTACCGGAATAAACAACAAACAAGGAAGATGTTTGTCTAAAATCCTTTGTAGCATCTAAATAGAATTTTAGAGCGCGAACAACATCCAAATTGTGCAACAAACGTTCCTTCTTTGAAACTGGTTTCGGACACAGAGAAGGTACGATAATCTCCTGGTTAATGTCTTTGTTAGAAACAACTTTTGGAAGAAAACCAGGTTTAGTACGTAAAACCACCTTATCTGCATGGAACACCAGATAAGGAGGAGAACACTGCAGAGCAGATAATTCTGAAACTCTTCTAGCAGAAGAAATTGCAACTAAAAACAAAACTTTCCAAGATAATAACTTAATATCAACGGAATGTAAGGGTTCAAACGGAACCCCCTGAAGAACTGAAAGAACTAAATTGAGACTCCAAGGAGGAGTCAAAGGTTTGTAAACAGGCTTAATTCTAACCAGAGCCTGAACAAAGGCTTGAACATCTGGCACAGCGGCCAGCTTTTTGTGAAGTAACACAGACAAGGCAGAAATCTGTCCCTTCAGGGAACTTGCAGATAATCCTTTTTCCAATCCTTCTTGAAGGAAGGATAGAATCCTAGGAATCTTAACCTTGTCCCAAGGGAATCCTTTAGATTCACACCAACAGATATATTTTTTCCAAATTTTGTGGTAAATCTTTCTAGTTACAGGCTTTCTGGCCTGAACAAGAGTATCGATAACAGAATCTGAGAACCCTCGCTTCGATAAGATCAAGCGTTCAATCTCCAAGCAGTCAGCTGGAGTGAAACCAGATTCGGATGTTCGAACGGACCCTGAACAAGAAGGTCTCGTCTCAAAGGTAGCTTCCAAGGTGGAGCCGATGACATATTCACCAGATCTGCATACCAAGTCCTGCGTGGCCACGCAGGAGCTATCAAGATCACCGACGCCCTCTCCTGATTGATCCTGGCTACCAGCCTGGGGATGAGAGGAAACGGCGGGAACACATAAGCTAGTTTGAAGGTCCAAGGTGCTACTAGTGCATCCACTAGAGCCGCCTTGTGATCCCTGGATCTGGACCCGTAGCAAGGAACTTTGAAGTTCTGACGAGAGGCCATCAGATCCATGTCTGGAATGCCCCACAGCTGAGTGACTTGGGCAAAGATTTCCGGATGGAGTTCCCACTCCCCCGGATGCAATGTCTGACGACTCAGAAAATCCGCTTCCCAATTTTCCACTCCTGGGATGTGGATAGCAGACAGGTGGCAGGAGTGAGACTCCGCCCATAGAATGATTTTGGTCACTTCTTCCATCGCCAGGGAACTCCTTGTTCCCCCCTGATGGTTGATGTACGCAACAGTTGTCATGTTGTCTGATTGAAACCGTATGAACTTGGCCCTCGCTAGCTGAGGCCAAGCCTTGAGAGCATTGAATATCGCTCTCAGTTCCAGAATATTTATCGGTAACAGAGATTCTTCCCGAGACCAAAGACCCTGAGCTTTCAGGGATCCCCAAACCGCGCCCCAGCCCATCAGACTGGCGTCGGTCGTGACAATGACCCACTCTGGTCTGCGGAATGTCATCCCTCGTGACAGGTTGTCCAGGGACAGCCACCAACGGAGTGAGTCTCTGGTCCTCTGATTTACTTGTATCTTCGGAGACAAGTCTGTATAGTCCCCATTCCACTGACTGAGCATGCACAGTTGTAATGGTCTTAGATGAATGCGCGCAAAAGGAACTATGTCCATTGCCGCTACCATCAACCCGATCACTTCCATGCACTGAGCTATGGAAGGAAGAGGAACGGAATGAAGTATCCGACAAGAGTCTAGAAGTTTTGTTTTTCTGGCCTCTGTCAGAAAAATCCTCATTTCTAAGGAGTCTATTATTGTTCCCAAGAAGGGAACCCTTGTTGACGGAGATAGAGAACTCTTTTCCACGTTCACTTTCCATCCGTGAGATCTGAGAAAGGCCAGGACAATGTCCGTGTGAGCCTTTGCTTGAGGAAGGGACGACGCTTGAATTAGAATGTCGTCCAAGTAAGGTACTACAGCAATGCCCCTTGGTCTTAGCACAGCTAGAAGGGACCCTAGTACCTTTGTGAAAATCCTTGGAGCAGTGGCTAATCCGAAAGGAAGCGCCACGAACTGGTAATGTTTGTCCAGGAATGCGAACCTCAGGAACCGATGATGTTCCTTGTGGATAGGAATATGTAGATACGCATCCTTTAAATCCACCGTGGTCATGAATTGACCTTCCTGGATGGAAGGAAGAATAGTTCGAATGGTTTCCATCTTGAACGATGGAACCTTGAGAAACTTGTTTAAGATCTTGAGATCTAAGATTGGTCTGAACGTTCCCTCTTTTTTGGGAACTATGAACAGATTGGAGTAGAATCCCATCCCTTGTTCTCTTAATGGAACAGGATGAATCACTCCCATTTTTAACAGGTCTTCTACACAATGTAAGAATGCCTGTCTTTTTATGTGGTCTGAAGACAACTGAGACCTGTGGAACCTCCCCCTTGGGGGAAGTCCCTTGAATTCCAGAAGATAACCTTGGGAGACTATTTCTAGCGCCCAAGGATCCAGAACATCTCTTGCCCAAGCCTGAGCGAAGAGAGAGAGTCTGCCCCCCACCAGATCCGGTCCCGGATCGGGGGCCAACATTTCATGCTGTCTTGGTAGCAGTGGCAGGTTTCTTGGCCTGCTTACCCTTGTTCCAGCCTTGCATTGGTCTCCAAGCTGGCTTGGCTTGAGAAGTATTACCCTCTTGCTTAGAGGACGTAGCACTTTGGGCTGGTCCGTTTCTACGAAAGGGACGAAAATTAGGTTTATTTTTTGCCTTGAAAGGCCGATCCTGAGGAAGGGCGTGGCCCTTACCCCCAGTGATATCAGAGATAATCTCTTTCAAGTCAGGGCCAAACAGCGTTTTCCCCTTGAAAGGAATGTTAAGTAGCTTGTTCTTGGAAGACGCATCAGCCGACCAAGATTTCAACCAAAGCGCTCTGCGCGCCACAATAGCAAACCCAGAATTCTTAGCCGCTAACCTAGCCAATTGCAAAGTGGCGTCTAGGGTGAAAGAATTAGCCAATTTAAGAGCATTGATTCTGTCCATAATCTCCTCATAAGGAGGAGAATCACTATCGACCACCTTTATCAGCTCATCGAACCAGAAACATGCGGCTGTAGCGACAGGGACAATGCATGAAATTGGTTGTAGAAGGTAACCCTGCTGAACAAACATCTTTTTAAGCAAACCTTCTAATTTTTTATCCATAGGATCTTTGAAAGCACAACTATCCTCTATGGGTATAGTGGTGCGTTTGTTTAAAGTGGAAACCGCTCCCTCGACCTTGGGGACTGTCTGCCATAAGTCCTTTCTGGGGTCGACCATAGGAAACAATTTTTTAAATATGGGGGGAGGGACGAAGGAATACCGGGCCTTTCCCATTCTTTATTAACAATGTCCGCCACCCGCTTGGGTATAGGAAAAGCTTCTGGGAGCCCGGCACCTCTAGGAACTTGTCCATTTTACATAGTTTCTCTGGGATGACCAACTTGTCACAATCATCCAGAGTGGATAATACCTCCTTAAGCAGAATGCGGAGATGTTCCAACTTAAATTTAAATGCAATCACATCAGGTTCAGCTTGTTGAGAAATGTTCCCTGAATCAGTAATTTCTCCCTCAGACAAAACCTCCCTGGCCCCCTCAGACTGGGTTAGGGGCCCTTCAGAAATATTATTATCAGCGTCGTCATGCTCTTCAGTATCTAAAACAGAGCAGTCGCGCTTACGCTGATAAGGGTTCATTTTGGCTAAAATGTTTTTGACAGAATTATCCATTACAGCCGTTAATTGTTGCATAGTAAGGAGTATTGGCGCGCTAGATGTACTAGGGGCCTCCTGAGTGGGCAAGACTCGTGTAGACGAAGGAGGGAATGATGCAGTACCATGCTTACTCCCCTCACTTGAGGAATCATCTTGGGCATCATTGTCATTGTCACATAAATCACATTTATTTAAATGAATAGGAATTCTGGCTTCCCCACATTCAGAACACAGTCTATCTGGTAGTTCAGACATGTTAAACAGGCATAAACTTGATAACAAAGTACAAAAAACGTTTTAAAATAAAACCGTTACTGTCACTTTAAATTTTAAACTGAACACACTTTATTACTGCAATTGCGAAAAAACATGAAGGAATTGTTCAAAATTCACCAAATTTTCACCACAGTGTCTTAAAGCCTTAAAAGTATTGCACACCAAATTTGGAAGCTTTAACCCTTAAAATAACGGAACCGGAGCCGTTTTGAACTTTAACCCCTTTACAGTCCCTGGTATCTGCTTTGCTGAGACCCAACCAAGCCCCAAGGGGAATACGATACCAAATGACGCCTTCAGAAAGTCTTTTCTAAGTATCAGAGCTCCTCTCACATGCGACTGCATGCCATGCCTCTCAAAAACAAGTGCGCAACACCGGCGCGAAAATGAGGCTCTGCCTATGCTTTGGGAAAGCCCCTAAAGAATAAGGTGTCTAAAACAGTGCCTGCCGATATTATTATATCAAAATACCCAGATAAAATGATTCCTCAAGGCTAAATATGTGTTAATAATGAATCGATTTAGCCCAGAAAAAGTCTACAGTCTTAATAAGCCCTTTTTGAAGCCCTTATTTACGATCGTAATAAACATGGCTTACCGGATCCCATAGGGAAAATGACAGCTTCCAGCATTACATCGTCTTGTTAGAATGTGTCATACCTCAAGCAGCAAGAGACTGCTCACTGTTCCCCCAACTGAAGTTAATTGCTCTCAACAGTCCTGTGTGGAACAGCCATGGATTTTAGTGACGGTTGCTAAAATCATTTTCCTCATACAAACAGAAATCTTCATCTCTTTTCTGTTTCTGAGTAAATAGTACATACCAGCACTATTTTAAAATAACAAACTCTTGATTGAATAATAAAAACTACAGTTAAACACTAAAAAAACTCTAAGCCATCTCCGTGGAGATGTTGCCTGTACAACGGCAAAGAGAATGACTGGGGTAGGCGGAGCCTAGGAGGGATCATGTGACCAGCTTTGCTGGGCTCTTTGCCATTTCCTGTTGGGGAAGAGAATATCCCACAAGTAAGGATGACGCCGTGGACCGGACACACCTATGTTGGAGAAAAGATAAGGCAGTGGAAAAGGCTTTCTGTCCCCTACGCTTGAAGTATGTCTAAAATCCTTTGCAGCCTGAAGATAGAACTTCAAGGCCCGAACCACATCCAAATTTTGAAGTAACCATTCCTTTGAAGAAGGATCAGGACACAAGGAAGAGACTACAACCTCCTGATAGATGCTGCGATCCGAAATGACCTTAGAAAGAAACCCTAACCCAGTACGAAGAACAGTCTTATCATCATGGAATACTAGGTAAGGAGGCTCACATTGCAAGGCACCAATCTCAGATAGTCTGGGCCCCGAAAAAAAGAACCTTCCAATGTTAATTACATGGATAGGCTCAAATGGAGCCCTCGGCAACACTTTACAATATTTTAACTCCAAGGAGGAGCAATAGATCTAAATACCGGCCTGATTCTAGTCAGAGCCCGAACAAGAGAGACTGAACATCTGGAAGCTCAGCTAGCCTCTTATGCAGTAAAACACACAGGGTCGAAATCTGTCCCTTAAGAGAACTAGCAGAAAGACCCTTCTCCAGGCTATCCTGGAGAAAAAAAGAGAATCCTGGAAACCCTGACCTTATGCCAGGGGAATCCACGTTCTTAACACCAGAATAAGTAGGTCCTCCACACCTTATGATAGATGCGACGAGTAACCGGCTTACGAGCTTGAATGAGAGTATCAATAACCCTCTCAGAGAAACCCATCTTGGCGAGGACTAAGCGTTCAATCTCCACGCAGTCAGCCTCAGAGAATCTAGATTTTGATGTACAAAAAGTAAATTTATGCTTACCTGATAAATTAATTTCTTTTACGATATGACGAGTCCACGGATTTCATCCTTACTTGTGGGAAATTAACCTCCTGCTAACAGAAAGTGGCAAAGAGCACCACAGCAGAGCTATATATATATATAGCGCCTCCCATCCTCCCCACCCTCAGTCATTCAGCCGAAGGTATAGGAAGAGAAAAGGAAAGGCTAAAAGGTGCAGAGGTGACTGAAGTTTACAAAAAATATAAAGAAAAACGGTCTTAAAAAGAACAGGGTGGGACATGGACTCGTCATATCGTAAAATAAATTAATTTATCAGGTAAGCATAAATTTACTTTTTTTTTACAAAGATACGAGTCCATCCTTACTTGTGGGAAACCAATACCAAAGCAAAAGGACACGGATGAAAGGGAGGGACAAGACAGGAACCTAAACAGAAGGCACCACTGCTTGAAGAACTTTTCTCCCAAAAATAGCCTCAGAAGAAGCAAAAGTATCAAATTTGTAAAATTTTGAAAAAGTGTAAAGAGACGACCAAGTCGCAGCCTTACAAATCTGTTCAACAGATGCATCGTTTTTAAAAGCCCATGTGGAAGCCACAGTCCTAGTAGAATGGGCCGTAATTCTTTCAGGAAGCTGCTGTCGAGCAGTCTCATATGCCAGACGGATGATACTTCTCAGCCAAAAAGAAAGAGAGGTAGCCGTAGCTTTCTGACCCCTACACTTTCCAGAATAAAAAAAATAAATAATGAGGATGATTGACGGAAATCCTTAGTTGCCACATCCAAATAATGCAACATACGCTCCTTCTTAGAAGAAGGGTTACGACACAAGGAAGGAACAACAATTTCCTGATTAATATTCTTATTTGAAACAACCTTAGGAAGGATTCCAAGTTTGGTACGTAACACCACCTTATTAGAATGAAAAATAAGATAAGGGGAATCACACTAAAGTGCTGAAAGCTCAAAAACTCTTCGAGCAGAAGAAAAAGCAACTAAAAACAGAACTTTCCAGGATAACAATTTGATATCCATGGAATGCATGGGTTCAAACGGAACCCCTTAAAGAACTCAAAGAACTAAATTCAAACTCCAAGGAGGAGTAATGGGTCTAAATACAGGCTTAATTCTAGATAGAGCCTGACAAAAGACTGAACATCTGGCACATCTGCCAAACGTTTGTGAAACAGAATTGACAAAGCTGAAATTTGTCCCTGTAAGGAACCCGCTGATAACCCTTTCTCCAATCCTTCTTGGAGAAAAGAGAGAATCCTAGGAATCCTAACTTTACTCCATGAGTAACCCTTGGATTCACACCAATAAAGATATTTACGCCATATCTTAGATAGATTTTTCTAGTGACAAGCTTTCTAGCCTGTATCAAAGTATGAATAACTGAGTCAGAGAATCCTCGCTTCGATAAAATCAAGCATTCAATCTCCATGCAGTCAGCTGCAGAGAAATTAGATTTGGATGTTGGAAAGGACCTTGAATGAAAAGGTCCTGTCTCAATGGAAGTTTCCACGGTGGCAGAGAGGACATGTCCACTAGATCCGCATACCAAGTCCTGCGTGGCCACACAGGCGCTATCAGGATCACTGAAGCTCTCTCCTGTTTGATTCGAGCAATCACGCGTGGGAGGAGAGGAAACGGCGGAAACACATAAGCTAGGCTGAACAACCAAGGCACTGCCAAGGCATCTATCAGTTCGGCCTGGGGATCCCTTGACCGGGATCCGTATCTTGGAAGCTTGGCATTCTGTCGAGATGCCATCAAATCCAATTCCAGTCTGCCCCATTTGAGAATCAATGAGGCAAATACCTCCGGGTGAAGTTCCCACTCCCCCGGATGAAAAGTCTGTCGACTTAGAAAATCTGCTTCCCAGTTCCCTACTCCTGGGATGTAGATCGCTGACAGATGGCAAGAGTGGGTCTCCGCCCAACTGATTATCTTGAAAAACCTCTATCATCGCTAAGGAACTCCTTGTTCCCCCCTGATGATTGATATATGCCACAGTCGTGATGTTGTCCGACTGGAATCTGATGAATTTGGCCGAAGCCAACTGAGGCCATGCCTGAAGCGCATTGAATATTGCTCTCAGTTCCGGAATATTGATTGGAAGTAGAAACTCCACTTGAGTCCAAACACCCTGAGCCTTCAGGGAGTTCCAAACTGCACACCAGCCCAGAAGGCTGGCATCTGTTGTCACTATCACCCACGTGGGTCTGCGGAAACAAGTCCCTTGGGACAGATGATCCGGCGACAACCACCAAAGAAGAGAGTTTCTGGTCTCTTGATCCAGATATATCTGAGGAGATAAATCCGCATAATCCCCATTCCACTGTCCGAGCATGCACAGTTGCAGTGGTCTGAGATGAAAGCGAGCAAATGGAACGATATCCATTGCAGCTACCATTAATCCAATTACCTCCATACACTGAGCCACTGATGGCCGAGGAATGGACTGAAGTGCTCGGCAAGTATTTAGAATATTTGATTTTCTGACCTCCGTCAGAAATATTTTCATGGCTACCGAGTCTATCAGAATTCCCAAGAAGGGAACCCTTGTCTGTGGGACAAGTGAACTCTTCTTTATGTTCACCTTCCTGCCGTGAGTTTAATGTCGTCCAGATAAGGCGCCACCGCTATGCCTCATGGTCCGAGAACCGCCAAAAGAGACCCTAGAACCTTTGTGAAGATTCTAGGTGCTGTGGCCAACCCGAAAGGAAGAGCCACGAACTGATAATGTTTGTCCAAGAAGGCAAACCTTAGAAACCGATGATGATCATTGTGGATTGGAATATGAAGGTAAGCATCCTTCAAATCCACGGTAGTCATATATTGACCATCCTGGATCATTGGTAAAATTGTTCGTATTGTCTCCATCTTGAATGATGGAACTCTTAGAAATTTGTTTAGACACTTGAGGTCTAAAATGGGTCTGAACGTTCCCTCTTTTTTGGGAACCACAAATAGGTTTGGGTAAAACCCCTGTCCCTGTTCCAATTTTGGAACTGGACAAATAACTCCCAAAGTAGAAAGGTCTTTAAAACAGCGTAAGAACGCCTCTCTTTTTATCTGGTTTGCAGATAACTTTGAAAGATGAAATCTCCATCTTGGGAGAAAATCCTTGAATTCCAATTGATAACTGTGGGTCACTATTTCTAGTGCCCAGGAATCCTGAACATCTCTTGCCCAAGCCTGAGCAAAGAAAGAGAGTCTGCCCCCTACTAGATCCAGTCCCGGATCGGGGGCCGCCCCTTCATGCTGTTTTAGGAGCAGCAGTGGGCTTTTTGGATTGTTTACCCTTATTCCAGTTCTTATTGGGTCTCCAGACTGACTTAGATTGGGTAAAATTCCCTTCCTGCTTTGTGGAAGAAGAAGTGGGGGTCCTCCTTTAAAGTTCCGAAAGAAACGAAAATTATTCTGTTTAACCCTCATTTTAACCGACTTAACTGTAATATCAGAAATGATTTCCTTCAATTCTGGCCCGAAAAGGGTCTTACCTTTAAAGGGAATAGCTAAAAGCTTATGTTTTGATGACACATCAGCAGACCAAAATTTGAGCCACAATGCTCTACGTGTTAAAATAGCAAATCCTGCATTTTTTGCCGCTAATTTAGCAATTTGAAAAGCGGCATCAGTAATAAAAGAATTAGCTAGCTTGAGAGCCTTAATTCTATCTAAGATGTCATCTAATGGAGTCTCAACCTTAAGACTCTTCTAGAGCCTCAAACCAAAAAGCTGTTGCAGTAGTTACTGGAACAATGCAAGCCGTAGGTTGTAAAAGAAACCCCTGATTAACAAATAATTTCTTTAGTAGACCCTCTAATTTCTTATCCATAGGGTCCTTGAAAGCACAACGATCCTCAATGGGTATAGTAGTATGCTTAGCTAGGGTAGATATAGCTCCCTCTACTTTAGGGACCGTTTGCCATGAGTCCAGAATGGTATCTGATATGGGAAACATTTTCTTAAAATTAGGAAGGGGAGAAAACGGTATACCTGGTCTATCCCATTCCTTTCTAATAATTTCCGAAATTCTCTTAGGAACCGGAAAAACATCAGTGTAAGTAGGTACTTCCAAATATTTATCCATTTTACACAATTTCTCTGGAGGAATTACAACAGGGTCACAATCATCCAGAGTCACTAAAACCTCCCTAAGTAACAGGCAGAGGTGTTCAAGGTTAAATTTAAATGACATAACATCTGAATCTGTCTGAGGTAAAACATTCCCTGAATCAGAAATTTCACCCTCAGACAGTAATTCCCTGATCCCCAACTCAGAGCACTGTGAGGGAACATCGGAAATAGCTAATAAAGCATCAGAGGATTCAGTATTTACATTAATACCTGACCTACTGCGTTTACCCTGAAACACTGGTAATTTAGACAATAAGGGTAGTTGACATAACTGCAGCCATTTCCTGCAGAGTAAAGGAATTAGACGCACTAGAGGTACTTGGCGTCGCTTGTGTGGGCGTTAAAGGTTGTGAAACTTGGGGAGAATTGGATGGCATATCTGGATTCTCTTCAGACTGAGAATCATCCTTAGGCACACTTTCTTTATTTAAAATATGCTTTTTACATTGTAAGGACCTTTTAGTAAAAGAGTTACACAATGTTAGAGGGGGTTGCACAATAGCTAAAGTTAATGCACAACAAAGTATACAACCACTCAAACCATAAAACAAATAAGTTTAAATGCCAAGAATAAAAAACGTAATACATTGGGGGTTTTTTTCATTGTCTCCCATGTCACATAACCCAAATAAAGTCAACCAATGATAAATATAATATAGGGACTCCAGTAATACCCTTCTTATAAAAAAGGATTACTGCTTACCCCATTCCCATACAGGGAAATAATGCCAGCCAGTTCTGATACACCAAGTCTCCTCAGAATAAAAACAGAATTTATGCTTACCTGATAAATTACTTTCTCCAACGGTGTGTCCGGTCCACGGCGTCATCCTTACTTGTGGGATATTCTCTTCCCCAACAGGAAATGGCAAAGAGTCCCAGCAAAGCTGGTCACATGATCCCTCCTAGGCTCCGCCTACCCCAGTCATTCGACCGACGGACAGGAGGAAATATACATAGGAGAAATCATATGATACCGTGGTGACTGTAGTTAGAGAAAATAATTCATCAGACCTGATTAAAAAAACCAGGGCGGGCCGTGGACCGGACACACCGTTGGAGAAAGTAATTTATCAGGTAAGCATAAATTCTGTTTTCTCCAACATAGGTGTGTCCGGTCCACGGCGTCATCCTTACTTGTGGGAACCAATACCAAAGCTTTAGGACACGGATGAAGGGAGGGAGCAAATCAGGTCACCTAAACGGAAGGCACCACAGTTTGCAAAACCTTTCTCCCAAAAATAGCCTCCGAAGAAGCAAAAGTATCAAATTTGTAAAATTTGGCAAAAGTGTGCAGTGAAGACCAAGTCGCTGCCTTACATATCTGATCAACAGAAGCCTCGTTCTTGAAGGCCCATGTGGAAGCCACAGCCCTAGTAGAGTGAGCTGTGATTCTTTCAGGGGGCTGCCGTCCGGCAGTCTCATAAGCCAATCGGATAATGCTTTTAAGCCAAAAGGAAAGAGAGGTAGAAGTCGCTTTTTGACCTCTCCTTTTACCAGAATAACCAACAAACAAGGAAGATGTTTGTCTGAAATCTTTAGTAGCCTCTAAATAGAACTTTAGAGCACGGACTACGTCCAAATTGTGTAACAAACGTTCCTTCTTTGAAACTGGATTCGGACACAAAGAAGGAACAACTATCTCCTGGTTAATATTTTTGTTAGAAACAACTTTAGGAAGAAAACCAGGCTTAGTACGCAAAACCACCTTATCTGCGTGGAACACCAGATAAGGAGGAGAACACTGCAGAGCAGATAACTCTGAAACTCTTCTAGCAGAAGAAATTGCAACCAAAAACAAAACTTTCCAAGATAATAACTTAATATCTACGGAATGTAAGGGTTCAAACGGAACCCCTTGAAGAACTGAAAGAACTAAATTTAGACTCCAGGGAGGAGTCAAAGGTCTGTAAACAGGCTTGATCCTAACCAGAGCCTGAACAAATGCTTGAACATCTGGCACAGCTGCCAGTCTTTTGTGAAGTAAAACAGATAAAGCAGAGATCTGTCCCTTCAGAGAACTTGCAGATAATCCTTTCTCCAAACCTTCTTGTAGAAAGGAAAGAATCTTAGGAATTTTTATCTTGTTCCAAGGGAATCCTTTAGATTCACACCAATAGATATATTTTTTCCATATTTTATGGTAAATTTTTCTAGTTACAGGCTTTCTAGCCCGAATCAGAGTATCTATTACAGAATCTGAAAACCCACGCTTTGATAAAATTAAGCGTTCAATCTCCAAGCCGTCAGTTGGAGGGAAGCCAGATTCGGATGTTCGAATGGACCTTGAACAAGAAGGTCCTGTCTCAAAGGTAGCTTCCATGGTGGAGCCGATGACATATTCACCAGGTCTGCATACCAAGTCCTGCGTGGCCACGCAGGAGCTATCAAGATTACCGAAGCCCTCTCCTGATTGATCCTGGCTACCAGCCTGGGAATGAGAGGAAATAGTGGGAACACATAAGCTAGGTTGAAGGTCCAAG
Organism: Bombina bombina; assembly: GCF_027579735.1. NCBI lineage: Eukaryota > Metazoa > Chordata > Amphibia > Anura > Bombinatoridae > Bombina > Bombina bombina. The sequence continues at coordinate 583,017,632 of NC_069499.1, forward strand.
GCGCTACTAGTGCATCCACTAGAGTCGCCTTGGGATCCCTGGATCTGGACCCGTAGCAAGGAACCTTGAAGTTCTGACGAGACGCCATCAGATCCATGTCTGGAATGCCCCATAATTGAGTTATTTGAGCAAAGATTTCCGGATGGAGTTCCCACTCCCCCGGATGGAATGTCTGACGACTCAGAAAATCCGCTTCCCAATTTTCCACTCCTGGGATGTGGATTGCAGACAAGTGGCAGGAGTGATCCTCCGCCCAATTAATTATTTTGGTCACTTCTTCCATCGCCAGGGAACTCCTTGTTCCCCCCTGATGATTGATATATGCAACAGTCGTCATGTTGTCTGATTGAAACCTTATGAATTTGGCCTTTGCTAGTTGAGGCCAAGCTTTGAGAGCATTGAATATCGCTCTCAGTTCCAGAATGTTTATCGGGAGAAGAGATTCTTCCCGAGACCATAGACCCTGAGCTTTCAGGGGTTCCCAGACCGCGCCCCAGCCCACCAGGCTGGCGTCGGTCGTGACAATGACGCACTCTGGTCTGCGGAAGCTCATTCCCTGTGACAGATTGTCCAGGGTCAGCCACCAACGGAGTGAATCTCTGGTCTTTTGATCTACTTGAATCGTCGGAGAAAAGTCTGTATAATCCCCATTCCACTGTCTGAGCATGCACAGTTGTAATGGTCTTAGATGAATTCGTGCAAAAGGAACTATGTCCATTGCAGCAACCATCAATCCTATTACTTCCATGCACTGCGCTATGGAAGGACGAAGAACAGAATGAAGTACTTGACAAGAGCTTAGAATTTTTGATTTTCTGACCTCTGTCAGAAAAATCCTCATTTCTAAGGAATCTATTATCGTTCCCATCCGTGAGATCTGAGAAAGGCTAGGACGATGTCCGTATGAGCCTTTGCTTTTGACAGAGACGACGCTTGAATCAGGATGTCGTCCAAGTAAGGTACTACTGCAATGCCCCTTGGTCTTAGAACCGCTAGAAGGGACCCTAGTACCTTTGTGAAAATTCTCGGAGCAGTGGCTAATCCGAATGGAAGTGCCACAAACTGGTAATGCTTGTCCAGAAAAGCGAACCTTAGGAACTGATGATGTTCCTTGTGGATAGGAATATGTAGGTACGCATCCTTTAAATCCACGGTGGTCATAAATTGACTTTCCTGGATGGTGGGAAGGATCGTTCGAATGGTTTCCATTTTGAACGATGGAACCCTGAGAAATTTGTTTAGGATCTTGAGATCTAAAATTGGTCTGAATGTTCCCTCTTTTTTGGGAACTATGAACAGGTTGGAATAAAAACCCATCCCTTGATCTCTTATTGGAACTGGATGAATCACTCCCATCTTTAACAGGTCTTCTACACAATGTAAGAATGCCTGTCTTTTTATTTGGTTTGAAGATAATGGAGACCTGTGGAACCTTCCCCTTGGGGGTAGTTCCTTGAATTCCAGGAGATAACCTTGAGAAACTATTTCTAGCGCCCAAGGATCCTGAACATCTCTTGCCCAAGCCTGAGCAAAGAGAGAAAGTCTGCCCCCCACCAGATCCGGTCCCGGATCGGGGGCCATCCCTTCATGCTGTTTTGGTAGCAGTGGTAGGCTTCTTGGCCTGCTTACCCTTGTTCCAGCCTTGCATTGGTCTCCAGGCTGGTTTGGGTTGTGAAGTATTACCCTCTTGCTTAGAGGATGTAGAGTTAGAGGCTGGTCCGTTTCTGCGAAAGGGACGAAAATTAGGCTTATTTTTAGCCTTAAAAGACCTATCCTGAGGGAGGGCGTGGCCCTTTCCCCCGGTGATGTCTGAAATAATCTCTTTCAAATCAGGCCCAAATAGTGTTTTACCCTTGAAAGGGATGTTAAGCAATTTTGTCTTGGAAGACACATCCGCTGACCAAGACTTTAGCCAAAGCGCTCTGCGCGCCACGATAGCAAACCCTGAATTTTTCGCCGCTAATCTAGCTAATTGCAAAGCGGCATCTAAAATAAAAGAGTTAGCCAATTTAAGTGCTTGAACTCTGTCCATAACCTCCTCATACGAAGATTCTTTATTAAGCGACTTTTCTAGTTCCTCGAACCAGAAACACGCTGCCGTAGTGACAGGAACAATGCATGAAATTGGTTGTAGAAGGTAACCTTGCTGAACAAACATCTTTTTAAGCAAACCCTCTAATTTTTTATCCATAGGATCTTTGAAAGCACAACTATCTTCTATAGGAATAGTAGTGCGTTTGTTTAGAGTAGAAACCGCCCCCTCGACCTTTGGGACTGTCTGCCATAAGTCCTTTCTGGGGTCGACTATAGGAAATAATTTCTTAAATATAGGGGGGGGAACAAAAGGTATGCCGGGCCTTTCCCACTCCTTATTTACTATGTCCGCCACCCGCTTGGGTATAGGAAAGGCGTCGGGGGGCACCGGAACCTCTAGGAACTTGTCCATCTTACATAATTTCTCTGGAATGACCAAATTGTCACAATCATCTAGAGTAGATAATACCTCCTTAAGCAGTGCGCGGAGATGTTCTAATTTAAATTGAAATGTTACAACATCAGGTTCAGCTTGTTGAGAAATTTTTCCTGAATCTGAAATTTCTCCCTCAGACAAAACCTCCCTCCTGGCCCCTTCAGATTGGTGTGAGGGTATGTCAGAACAGTTATCATCAGCGTCCTCTTGCTCTTCAGTGTTTAAAACAGAGCAATCGCGCTTTCTCTGATAAGTAGGCATTTTGGATAAAATGTTTGCTATAGAGTTATCCATTACAGCCGTTAATTGTTGCATGGTAATAAGAATTGGCGCACTAGATGTACTAGGGGCCTCTTGTGTGGGCAAAACTGGTGTAGACACAGAAGGGGATGATGTAGTATCATGCTTACTCCCCTCATTTGAGGAATCATCTTGGGCAATATCATTATCTGTGGCATCGTTGTCCCTACTTTGTTTGGACACTATGGCACAATTATCACATAAATTTAAAAGGGGAGAAACCTTGGTTTTCATACATATAGAACATAGCTTATCTGATGGTACAGACATGTTAAACAGGCTTAAACTTGTCAACAAAGCACAAAAAACGTTTTAAAATAAAACCGTTACTGTCACTTTAAATTTCAAACTGAACACACTTTATTACTGAATATGTGAAAAAGTATGAAGGAATTGTTCAAAATTCACCAAAATTTTACCACAGTGTCTTAAAGCCTTAAAAGTATTGCACACCAAATTTCAACCCTTAAATTAACGGAACCGGAGCCGTTTTTACATTTAACCCCTATACAGTCCCAGCTATCTGCTTTGCTGAGACCCAACCAAGCCCAGAGGGGAATACGATACCGAATGACGCCTTCTATAAGCTTTTTCAGTGGTTCTAAGCTCCTCACACATGCGTCTGCATGCCTTGCTCTCCAAAAACAACAGCGCATTAGTGGCGCGAAAATGAGGCTCTGTCTATAACTAGAAAAGGCCCCCATCTGAAAAAGGTGTCCAACACAGTGCCTGCCGTTTTTCTAAACAATCCCCAAGATTATAATAACTATTAAGAGTTAGAATCTGCAAAATATGCTTAGCAAAGTAATCGTTTTAGCCCAGAAAAATGTCTACCAGTTTTTTAAGCCCTTATGAAGCCCTTTATTCTTTTACTTAATCTAAGAAAATGGCTTACCGGTCCCCATAAGGGGAAATGACAGCCTTCCAGCATTACATAGTCTTGTTAGAAATATGGCCAGTCATACCTCAAGCAGAAAAGTCTGCCAACTGTTTCCCCCAACTGAAGTTACTTCATCTCAACAGTCCTGTGTGGAAACAGCAATCGATTTTAGTAACGTCTGCTAAAATCATCTTCCTCTTACAAACAGAAATCTTCATCTCTTTTCTGTTTCAGAGTAAATAGTACATACCAGCACTATTTTAAAATAACAAACACTTGATTGAAGAATAAAAACTACATTTAAACACCAAAAAACTCTTAACCATCTCCGTGGAGATGTTGCCTGTGCAACGGCAAAGAGAATGACTGGGGTAGGCGGAGCCTAGGAGGGATCATGTGACCAGCTTTGCTGGGACTCTTTGCCATTTCCTGTTGGGGAAGAGAATATCCCACAAGTAAGGATGACGCCGTGGACCGGACACACCTATGTTGGAGAAAAGGCTGTGCGTACCTTAATGCTGCTTGTAGCATGAAACCGGCCTCCACACTGAAGATGTCTCATGGTTACCTTCAGAAGTCTTGTGGGAACCAGCATGGATCTTAGTTACAACTGCTAAGATCATCAACCTCAGGGCAGAAAACTTCTTCCATATCCCCCTGAGGAAAATAGTATGCACTGGTACTATTTAAAATAAAAAACTTCTTGATTGAAGAAACTAAAACAAACACCTCACTTTACCATGTCTTCCTAGTATAACACATGCAAAGAAAATGACTGCGGGTGGAGGGGATGGGTGGGGCTATATATAGAGCTCTGTTGTGGTGCTCTTTGCCACTTCCTGTTAGCAGGAGGTTAATATCGCACAAGTAAGGATAAAATCCGTGGACTCGTCATATCTTTGTAAAAGAAAGGACCCTGTTCCAGCAGATCCCTGTGACAAGGTAACCTCCATTAAAGAGATGAGAACATTCCCACCAAGTCAGTGAACCACGTCCTTCATGGCCACTATGGAGCAATTATAATCACTGATGCTTGCATCTGCTTGATGTGGGCCACTACACGAGGAAGGAGTGGTAATTGTGGAAAAATGTAGATCAGATGGAACCTCCAAGGCACTGCTAACGCATCTATTAGCTCCGCCTGAGGATCCCTGGACCGCGACCCATATCTGGGTAGCTTGAAATTGAGCCGGGACGCCATGAGATCTATCTCCGGTGTCCCCCATCTGTTGCAAATCTCTGCAAACACCTCGGGCTGGAGAAACCAGTCCCCCGGATGAAAGGAAAAAATAATAATAATAATTATTATTATTATTAATATTATTAAATGTTTGTCATCTTTATGGGAACCGGGAAAGTCTGTGGTACAACCCTGTCCTCGTAGACCTTATCCAACTTAGGAATACAAGGTTCTTTAGACAATTTAGGCTACGGAACATCTAAAGTAGCCAAAACTTCCTTTAGCAGAAAGCGTAAATATTCAATCCTAAATCTAAAGTCTGGTTCATCCGCAGCTGGAGGCTTAGAGGCAGCAGATTCCGACCCAGAAAGAGCATCCTCTGAAGTATCAAAGGCGTCTTCGTCAACTGATAATCTTGTATCCGATAACTCCAATAAGCTAGATGAGCCCTGGGAAGGATAGCAATATTTGACCTTTTACTTGCGCTTAGCAGGGCGAGGTAAAGCACAAAAGGCCGCAGACACTGCCGTTTGTAACTGTTCAGTGGAGTCTAGCAGCAAAAAGGGCCCCTCCAGATGAAGGATCAGGAGTGCTACGGGAAGCTGGATGTATAATAGGAGATGACTGTAGGGTGGGCACCTCACGGGACGGAGACTCCTCAGAGGTGGAGGGCTCAGTGATACTAAACATATTGACTTTCCTTGACATGATTACCTTATCAAGGCATGTAAAAAATAATTGAGCAGGCGAGTATACCGTAGCCTCCTCACAATATAGACAGGTATTAGACTTCGGTAAAGAGGGAGTACCCTCTAACGCATCCGAATCCTCCATAGCTTGCGCTTATAAAACGGACTATAGAAAACGGCACCTTTATACCCCCAATGGCTGGGGCACTCACCACCTCCTATGACCCAGGCCACAAAGAGAAACCGCTTTGTCTCCTTAAACCGCATGGTCAGGAACTAGGAAATCAGTGCGACTACACCCAGTCACGTGGTGCGCCATGCGGGACCGCCCCTGCTATAGGAAAAAGAGTGCCAAGCTTAACAGACTGCGCAGCTTATCCCAAAAATGAAAGTAAACCTGTACGTTCCACATATGCCTGAGCCTCATCTCACATGTCGCAGCATAAACATAATAAAACAATTTATGTGAATAATCCCCCCTGTTCAATAATCCCCTTCCGGAGATATTAACCCTTGATTCTATACAGAAAAAAACAAATTATGACTTACCAGATAATTTCCTTACCTTCGAGACAGGGAGTGTCCACAGCTGCATTCATTACTTGTGGGAATACAGAACCTGGCCACCAGGAGGAGGCAAAGACACCCCAGCCAAAGACTTAATTACCTTACCCACTTCTCTCATCCCCCAGTCATTCTGCCGAGGGAACAAGGAACAGTGAGAGAAATATCAGGGTGAAAAAAGGTGCCAGAAGAAAAAACAACTTAAATTGCACTCCCCAGATATGGATAACAAAGGAAAAACTGACTACTCTGATGAAGTTTGATAGAACCTCAAAGAAGATTCCCCAAAAAAGGAAGAACATCTTCCCATTTGAACAATGGATACAACAATCTTATGGAGAAACTCGAATAGCCTTATTAAAGGGAGAACGTATTGCAAATTGCAACACAGGAACCTATGACACATGGAAAAAACAAACAAACAAACTATCTACAGACAAAATAGGTCCTTGAATAAGATTCAAAGACCACCTCCTGAACAGGTACAAAGGTAACCCGATGTAACTCCTGAAGGATGATCCAACCCCAAAGGAGCAAGCAATGGACTAGCTGGTCCTGCCGCAGGCAATGCCCTAGCAAAAATAACTGAATACCTGGAAGATCTCTGGAACTGGAGCACATACAGATAGCACAAACTGCTTGTGAAAGAGCATACCAGAGAAAAAAAGCCACAGCTGGAACCATCTGCAACCTCCGCTTACCAGGCAGCAAATCCAACCAATAGGCTATCTTGGCAAGCTGCCCCTTTAAACAAAAACTAGCTAGACAAGCCCAGCACCAGGAAGAAAATTCCAGGATCCAGAAGAGAGACCGGACAAGCCAGCTCCTCCAGACAAAACGAAATCCTTCAGATAAAAAAAAAACCTTCTCTCGCTAGGTCCAAGCGACCCCTCATAATCAGCCCCGAAGAAAATGATCCAGACGCAAAAAAGGCCCAGACCCGGGAAGATCCCTACAACAAGGGAACACTTATGTTAACGAAGCCACTAAACCGTGGTAACGAAACCACGGACAAAAAAGGAGCAACAGTCTCACAGACGCCCACTCCAGATAGAATCGAGTAATCCTCGAAAAAAATAAAAAAATAAAAAAGACATGGGCGAAAGAAAAAAGGTTAAATTAGACCTCAGATTAAGAAAACTGTCACAGAAGAATTCAACTCCAAGCCTACAGCTTGCTAGGCTGGTAATAATCCCCTTGCCACCTAATCCTGCGGACCTCAACTGATAAACTTGATCTGTCTGCTACAGACACCTGTTAAAAACAAAATTTATGCTTACCTGATAAATTTATTTCTCTTGTGGTGTATCCAGTCCACGGGTTCATCCATTACTTGTGGGATATCCTCCTTCCCAACAGGAAGTTGCAAGAGGACACCCACAGCAGAGCTGTCTATATAGCTCCTCCCCTAACTGCCACCCCCAGTCATTCGACCGAAGACAAGCAAGAAAAAAGGAGAAACTATAGGGTGCAGTGGTGACTGTAGTTTAAAAATAAAAAACACCTGCCTAAAAATGACAGGGCGGGCCGTGGACTGGATACACCACAGGAGAAATAAATTTATCAGGTAAGCATAAATTTTGTTTTCTCTTGTAAAGGTGTATCCAGTCCACGGGTTCATTCATTACTTGTGGGATACCAATACCAAAGCTTTAGGACACGGATAAACGGAGGGTACCACTGCCTGTAAGACCTTTCTCCCAAAAATAGCCTCCGAAGAAGCAAAAGTATCGAATTTATAGAATTTAGAAAAAGTATGAAGCGAAGACCAAGTCGCCGCCTTACAAATCTGTTCAACAGAGGCCTCATTTTTAAAAGCTCATGTGGAAGCCACCGCTCTAGTGGAATGGGCTGTAATTCTTTCAGGAGGCTGCTGGCCAGCAGTCTCATAAGCAAAGCGGGTTATGCTTCTAATCCAAAAAGAAAGAGAAGTTGCCGAAGCCTTTTGGCCTTTCCTCTGTCCAGAGTAGACAACAAACAAAGCAGATGTTTGACGAAAATCCTTCGTAGCTTGTAAATAAAACTTTAAAGCACGAACCACATCAAGATTGTGTAAAAGACGTTCCTTCTTTGAGGAAGGATTAGGACATAAATGAAGGAACAACAATCTCCTGATTGATGTTCTTATTAGATACTACCTTAGGAAGAAACCCAGGTTTGGTACGCAAAACTACCTTATCTGCATGGAAAATCAGATAAGGGGAATCACACTGTAAAGTAGATAACTCCGAAACTCTTCGAGCCGAGGAGATAGCTACTAAAAACAGAACTTTCCAAGATAAAAGTTTAATATCTATGGAAAGCAAAAGGTTCAAACGGAACCCCTTGAAGAACTTTAAGAACTAAATTTAAACTCCATGGCGGAGCAACAGGTTTAAACACAGGCTTGATTCTAACTAAAGCCTGACAAAACGCCTGAACGTCTGTTACCTCAGCCAGACGTTTGTGCAAAAGAATAGACAGAGCAGAAATCTGTCCCTTTAAGGAACTAGCAGATAATCCTTTCTCCAATCCCTCTTGGAGAAAGGATAAGATTCTAGGAATCCTGACTTTACTCCATGAGTAACCCTTGGATTCACACCAGTGCAGATATTTACACCATATCTTATGATAGATTTTCCTGGTGACAGGCTTTCGAGCCTGAATTAAGGTATCAATGACCGATTCGGAAAAACCACGCTTCGATAGAATCAAGCGTTCAATCTCCAAGCAGTCAGACGCAGAGAATTTAGATTTGGATGTTTGAAAGGACCTTGAAGTAGAAGGTCCTGCCTTAGCGGCAGAGTCCATGGTGGAAAGGATGACATGTCCACCAGATCTGCATACTAAGTCCTGCGTGGCCACGCAAGAGCTATCAAAATCACCGAAGCTCTCTCCTGCTTGATCTTGGCAATCAGCCGAGGGAGCAGAGGAAACGGTGGAAACACATAAGCCAGGCTGAAGGACCAGGGCGCTGCTAGAGCATCTATCAGCGCTGCCTTGGGGTCCCTGGACCTGGACCCGTAACGAGGAAGCTTGTCGTTCTGACGAGACGCCATGAGATCAGTTCTGGTTTGCCCCATAGTTGAATCAACTGGGCAAATACCTCCGGATGGAGCTCCCACTCCCCCGGATGAAAAGTCTGCCGACTTAAAAAATCCGCCTCCCAGTTCTCTACTCCTGGGATATGGATAGCTGAAAGATGGCAAGAGTGAACCTCTGCCCATAGAATTATCTTTGAAACCTCCAACCTTGCCAGGGGGCTTCTTGTTCCCCCCTGATGGTTGATATAGGCCACAGTCGTGATATTGTCCGACTGAAATCTGATGAACCTGACCTCCGCTAGCTGAGGCCAAGCCTGAAGAGCATTGAATATCGCTCTTAGTTCCAGAATGTTTATCGGAAGGAGGGCTTCCTCCTGAGACCACGAGCCCTGAGCCTTCAGGGAGTTCCAGACTGCGCCCCAGCCCAGAAGGCTGGCATCTGTCGTCACCATAGTCCATTCTGGCCTGCGGAAGCTCACTCCCCTGGACAGATGGACCCGAGATAGCCACCAGAGAAGAGAATCCCTGGTATCCTGATCCAGATTTAGCAGTGGGGACAAATCTGTGTAATCCCCATTCCACTGACTGAGCATGCAAAGTTGCAGCGGTCTGAGATGTAGGCGTGCAAACGGAACTATGTCCATTGCCGCTACCATTAAGCCGATTACTTCCATACACTGAGCCACTGACAACTGAGAAGTGGAATAAAGAGCACGGCAGGAAGTTAGAAGTTTTGACAACCTGATTTCTGTCAGAAAAATCTTAATTTCTACTGAATCTATCAGAGTTCCTAGGAAGGAAACTCCTGTGAGAGGGGAGAGAGAACTCTTTTCTTCGTTCACCTTCCACCCGTGAGACCTCAGGAATGCCAGAACAATGTCCGTATGGGACTTGGCGATTTGAAAAGTCGACGCCTGTATCAGAATGTTATCTAGGTAAGGAGCCAACGCTATGCCTCGTGGCCTTAGAACCGCCAGTAGGGACCCTAGAACCTTCGTAAAGATTCTTGGTGCCGTGGCTAACCCGAAGGGAAGAGCCACAAACTGGTAATGCCTGTCTAGGAAGGCAAACCTGAGAAACCGATGATGATCTCTGTGTATCGGAATGTGGAGATAAGCATCCTTTAGATCCACGGTAGTCATATATTGACCCTCCTGGATCATAGGTAGGATGGTTCGAATAGTCTCCATCTTGAAGGATGGGACCCTGAGAAATTTGTTTAGGATCTTGAGATCCAAGATTGGTCTGAAAGTTCCCTCTTTTTTGGGAACTATGAACAGATTTGAATAGAATCCCTACCCCTGTTCCTCCCTTGGAACTGGGTGGATCACTCCCATGACCAGAAGGTCTTGAACACAACGTAAGAATGCCTCTCTCTTTATCTGGTTTGCAGATAATTGTGAGCGATGAAATCTCCCCTTTGGAGACGATATCCCTGGGAAACAATCTCCAGAGCCCAGGGATCCTGGACATCTCTTGCCCAAGCCTGGGTGAAGAGAGAAAGTCTGCCCCCAACTAGATCCGGTCCCGGATCGGGGGCTACTCCTTCATGCTGTCTTAGAGATTAGGTCTCCAGACTGGCTTGGACTGGGCAAAATTTCCTTCTTGTTTCGCAGCAGAGGAAGTTGAAGCTGAGCCACTCTTGAAGTTTCGAAAGGAACGTAAATTGGTCTGTTTGATCCTTGATTTGTTGGACCTATCCTGGGGAAGGGCGTGGCATATTCCTCCAGTAATATCAGAAATGATCTCCTTCAATCCAGGCCCGAATAGGGTCTGCCCTTTGAAGGGGATGTTGAGAAGTTTAGACTTTGAAGTAACGTCAGCTGACCAGGATTTAAGCCATAGCGCCCTACGCGCCTGAATGGCAAAACCTGAATTCTTAGCCGTTAGCTTTGTTAAATGAAAAACGGCGTCAGAAATAAATGAATTGGCTAACTTAAGAGTTTTAAGCCTGTCTAGGATATCATCCAATGGGGTCTCCACCTGTAGAGCCTCTTCAAGAACCAGAAAGCCGCTGCAGCAGTGACTGGGGCAATGCATGCAAGAGGCTGGAGAATAAAACCTTGTTGTATAAAGATTTTCTTAAGGAAACCCTTTAGTTTTTTATCCATTGGATCTAGGAAAGCACAACTGTCCTCAACGGGAATAGTTGTACGTTTAGCTAGGGTAGAGACTGCTCCCTCCACCTTAGGGACCGTCTGCCACGAGTCCCGTGTAGCGGCATCTATGGGAAACATCTTTTTAAAGGCAGGAGGGGGAGAAAACGGTACACCTGGTCTATCCCGTCCCTTCGTAATAATTTCTGAAAACCTCTTAGGGATTGGGAAAACATCAGTGTAAACAGGCACAGCAAAGTATTTGTCCATTTTACACAACTTCTCTGGGACTACAATGGTGTCACAGTCATCCAGAGTCGCTAAAACCTCCCTGAGCAACACGCGGAGGTGTTCAAGCTTAAATTTAAATGCCGTCATTTCAGAGTCAGACTGAAGTAACGCCTTCCCTGAATCAGAAATGTCACCCACAGATAGAAGCTCTCCTGCTTCTGTACATTGTGAGGGTATATCAGACATATCTACTAAAGCGTCAGAAAGCTCTGTATTTATTCTAGCCCCAGAGCTGTCTCGCTTTCCTTGTAACCCTGGCAGTTTGGACAATACCTCTGTGAGAGTATGATTCATAACTGCCGCCATGTCCTGTAAAGTAAACGCATTGGACGCGCCAGATGTACTTGGCGTCACTTGAGCGGGAGTTATAGGTTCTGACACATGGGGAGAGCTAGATGGCATAATCTCCCTTTTGTCAGTCTGAGAAACCTCTGGTGATAAATCTTTAAAAGCCATAATATGGTCTTTATAACTTATAGAAAGATCAATGCATTTGGTACACATTCTAATAGGGGGTTCCACAATGGCTTCTAAACATAATGAACAAGGAGTTTCTTCTATGTCAGACATGTTTAACAGACTAGTAATGAGACCAGCAAGCTTGCAAAACACTATAATAAATGTGAAAAGCAATTAAACAAAAACGGTACTGTACCTTTAAGAGAAAAAAACTACCATATAAACTGCAAATCAGTGTTAAAAAGCAGTAAACTCTACGAAATTTTTACACTGTGTATAAGAGACTAAAGCAGCATTGCACCCACTTGCAAATGGATGATTAACCCCTTAGGCCCCAAACCGGATTAGAAAAACGTTAACACCGTTAAAAACAGAATTTATGTTTACCTGATAAATTACTTTCTCCAACGGTGTGTCCGGTCCACGGCGTCATCCTTACTTGTGGGATATTCTCTTCCCCAACAGGAAATGGCAAAGAGCCCAGCAAAGCTGGTCACATGATCCCTCCTAGGCTCCGCCTACCCCAGTCATTCGACCGACGTTAAGGAGGAATATTTGCATAGGAGAAACCATATGTTACCGTGGTGACTGTAGTTAAAGAAAATAAATTATCAGACCTGATTAAAAAAACCAGGGCGGGCCGTGGACCGGACACACCGTTGGAGAAAGTAATTTATCAGGTAAACATAAATTCTGTTTTCTCCAACATAGGTGTGTCCGGTCCACGGCGTCATCCTTACTTGTGGGAACCAATACCAAAGCTTTAGGACACGGATGAAGGGAGGGAGCAAATCAGGTCACCTAAATGGAAGGCACCACGGCTTGCAAAACCTTTCTCCCAAAAATAGCCTCAGAAGAAGCAAAAGTATCAAATTTGTAAAATTTAGAAAAAGTGTGCAGTGAAGACCAAGTCGCTGCCTTACATATCTGATCAACAGAAGCCTCGTTCTTGAAGGCCCATGTGGAAGCCACAGCCCTAGTGGAGTGAGCTGTGATTCTTTCAGGAGGCTGCCGTCCGGCAGTCTCATAAGCCAATCGGATAATGCTTTTAATCCAGAAGGAGAGAGAGGTAGAAGTTGCTTTTTGACCTCTCCGTTTACCAGAATAAACAACAAACAAAGACAAAGTTTGTCTGAAATCCTTAGTAGCTGCTAAGTAAAATTTGAGAGCACGAACTACATCCAAGTTGTGCAACAAACGTTCCTTCTTTGAAACTGGATTAGGACACAAAGAAGGCACAACTATCTCCTGGTTAATGTTTTTGTTAGAAACAACTTTTGGAAGAAAACCAGGTTTAGTACGCAAAACCACCTTATCTGCATGGAACACCAGATAAGGAGAAGAACACTGCAGAGCAGATAATTCTGAAACTCTTCTAGCAGAAGAAATTGCAACCAAAAACAAAACTTTCCAAGATAATAACTTAATATCAACGGAATGTAAGGGTTCAAACGGAACCCCCTGAAGAACTGAAAGAACTAGGTTGAGACTCCAAGGAGGAGTCAAAATTTTGTAAACAGGCTTGATTCTAACCAGAGCCTGAACAAAGGCTAGAACATCTGGCACAGCTGCCAGCTTTTTGTGAAGTAACACAGACAAGGCAGAAATCTGTCCCATCAAGGAACTTGCAGATAATCCTTTTTCCAATCCTTCTCGAAGGAAGGATTGACTCTTAGGAATCTTAACCTTGTCCCAAGGGAATCCTGCAGATTCACACCAACAGATATACCAAATTATGTGGTAATTTTTCTGGTTACAGGCATTCAGGCCTGAACAAGAGTATTAATAACAGAATCTGAGAACCCTCGCTTTGATAAGATCAAGCGTTCAATCTCCAAGCAGTCAGCTGGAGTGGGTCGAACGGACCTAGAACAAGAAGGTCTCGTCTCAAAGGTAGCTTCCATGGTGGAGCCGATGACATATTCACCAGATCTGCATACCAAGTCCTGCGTGGCCACGCAGGAGCTATCAAAATCACCGACGCCCTCTCCTGATTGATCCTGGCTACCAGCCTGGGGATGAGAGGAAACGGCGGGAACACATAAGCTAGTTTGAAGGTCCAAGGTGCTACTAGTGCATCCACTAGAGCCGCCTTGGGATCCCTGGATCTGTACCCGTAGTAAGGAACTCTGAAGTTCTGACGAGAGGCCATCAGATCCATGTCTGGAATGCCCCACGGTTGAGTGACTTGGGCAAAGATTTCCGGATGGAGTTCCCACTCCCCCGGATGCAATGTCTGACGACTCAGAAAATCCGCTTCCCAATTTTCCACTCCTGGGATGTGGATAGCAGACAGGTGGCAGGAGTGAGACTCCGCCCATAGAATGATTTTGGTCACTTCTTCCATCGCTAGGGAACTCCTTGTTCCCCCCTGATGGTTGATGTATGAACTTGGCCCTCGCTAGCTGAGGCCAAGCTTTGAGAGCATTGAATATCGCTCTCAGTTCCAGAATATTTATCGGTAGAAGAGATTCTACCCGAGACCAAAGACCCTGAGCTTTCAGGGATCCCCAGACCGCGCCCCAGCCCATCAGACTGGCGTCGGTCGTGACAATGACCCACTCTGGTCTGCGGAAGGTCATCCCTTGTGACAGGTTGTCCAGGGACAGCCACCAACGGAATGAGTCTCTGGTCCTCTGATTTACTTGTATCTTCGGAGACAAGTCTGAATAGTCCCCATTCCACTGACTGAGCATGAACAGTTGTAATGGTCTTAGATGAATGCGCACAAAAGGAACTATGTCCATTGCCGCTACCATCAAACCTATCACTTCCATGCACTGCGCTATGGAAGGAAGAGGAACGGAATGAAGTATCCGACAAGAGTCTAGAAGTTTTGTTTTTCTGGCTTCTGTCAGAAAAATCCTCATTTCTAAGGAGTCTATTATAGTTCCCAAGAAGGGAACCCTCGTTGACGGAGATAGAGAACTCTTTTCCACGTTCACTTTCCATCCGTGAGATCTGAGAAAGGCCAGGACAATGTCCGTGTGAGCCTTTACTTGAGGAAGGGACGACGCTCGAATCAGAATGTCGTCCAAGTAAGGTACTACAGCAATGCCCCTTGGTCTTAGCACCGCCAGAAGGGACCCTAGTACCTATGAGAAAATCCTAGGAGCAGTGGCTAATCCGAAAGAAAACGCCACGAACTGGAAATGCTTGTCCAGGAATGCAAACCTTAGGAACCGATGATGTTCCTTGTGGATAGGAATATGTAGATACGCATCCTTGAAATCCACCTTGGTCATGAATTGACCTTCCTGGATGGAAGGAAGAAGTGTTCGAATGGTTTCCATCTTGAACGATGGAACCTTGAGAAACTTGTTCAAGATCTTGAGATCTAAGATTGGTCTGAACGTTCCCTCTTTTTTGGGAACTATGAACAGATTGGAGTAGAACCCCATCCCTTGTTCTCCTAATGGAACAGGATGAATCACTCCCATTTTTAGCAGGTCTTCTACCCAATGTAAGAATGCCTGTCTTCTTATGTGGTCTGAAGACAACTGAGACCTGTGGAACCTCCCCCTTGGAGGAAGCCCCTTGAACTCCAGAGAATAAACTTGGGAGACTATTTCTAGCGCCCAAGGATCCAGAACATCTCTTGCCCCAGCCTGAGCGAAGAGAGAGAGTCTGCCCCCCACCAGATCCGGTCCCGGATCGGGGGCCCGCATTTCATGCTGTCTTGGTAGCAGTGGCAGGTTTCCTGGTCTGCTTTCCTTTGTTCCAGCCTTGCATAGGTCTCCAGGCTGGATTGGCTTGAGAAGTATTACCTTCCTGCTTAGAGGACGTAGCCCTTGGGGCTGATCCGTTTCTGCGAAAGGGACGAAACTTAGGTTTATTTTTGGTCTTGAAAAGACCTATCCTGAGGAAGGGCGTGGCCCTTGCCCCCAGTGATATCAGAGATAATCTCTTTCAAGTCAGGGCCAAAGAGTGTTTTCCCCTTGAAAGGAATGTCAAGCAATTTGTTCTTGGAAGACGCATCCGCTGCCCAAGATTTTAACCAAAGCGCTCTGCGCCACAATAGCAAACCCAGAATTTTTTCGCCGCTAACCTAGCCAATTGCAAGGTGGCGTCTAGGGTGAAAGAATTAGCCAATTTAAGAGCACGAATTCTGTCCATAATCTCCTCATAAGAAGAAGAATTACTAATAATCACCTTTCCTAGCTCATCAAACTAGAAACACGCGGCTGTAGTGACAGGGACAATGCATGCAATTGGTTGTAGAAGGGAACCTTGCTGAACAAACATCTTTAGCAGACCTTCTAATTTTTTATCCATAGGATCTTGGAAAGCACAACTATCTTCTATGGGTATAGTGGCGCGCTTGTGTAGAGTAGAAACCGCCCCCTCGACCTTGGGGACTGTCTGCCATCAGTCCTTTCTGGGGTCGACTATAGGAAAACAATTTTATAAATATGGGGGGAGGTACTAAAGGTATACCGGGCCTGTCCCATTCTTTACTAACAATGTACGCCACCCGCTTGGATATAGGAAAAGCTTCGGGGGGCCCCGGGGCCTCTAAGAACTTTTCCATTTTACATAGTGGTTCTGGAATGACCAGATAATCACAATCATCCAAATTGGATAACACCTCCTTAAGCAGAGCGCGGAGATGTTCCAACTTAAATTTAAAAGTAATCACATCAGGTTCAGCTTGTTGAGAAATGTTTCCTGAATCTGAAATTTCTCCCTCAGACAAAACCTCCCTGGCCCCCTCAGACTGGTGTAGGGGCCCTTCAGAAACCATATCATCAGCGTTCTCATGCTCTACAGAATTTTCTAAAACAGAGCAGTCGCGCTTTCGCTGATAAGTGGGCATATTGGCTAAAATGTTTTTGATAGAATTATCCATTACAGCCGTTAAATGTTGCATAGTAAGGAGTATTGGCGCACTAGATGTACTAGGGGCCTCCTGTATGGGCAAGACTGGTGTAGACGAAGGAGGGGATGATGCAGTACCATGCTTACTCCCCTCACTTGAGGAATCATCTTGGGCATCATTTTTACTAAATTTTTTTAAATACATATAGTTAAATGAGAAGGAACCTTGGTTTCCCCACAGTCAGAACACAATCTATCTGGTAGTTCAGACATGTTAAACAGGCATAAACTTGATAACAAAGCACAAAAAACGTTTTAAAATAAAACCGTTACTGTCACTTTAAATTTTAAACTAAACACACTTTATTACTGCAATTGCGAAAAAGTATGAAGGAATTGTTCAAAATTCACCAAAATTTCACCACAGTGTCTTAAAGCCTTAAAAGTATTGCACACCAAATTTGGAAGCTTTAACCCTTAAAATAACGGAACCGGAGCCGTTTTTATATTTAACCCCTTTACAGTCCCTGGAATCTGCTTTGCTGAGACCCAACCAAGCCCAAAGGGGAATACGATACCAAATGATGCCTTCAGAAAGACTTTTCTATGTATCAGAGCTCCACACACATGCAGCTGCATGCCATTGTTCTCAAAAACAAGTGCGCCATACCGGCGCGAAAATGAGGCTCTGACAATGATTAGGGAAAGTCCCTAAAGAATAAGGTGTCTAAAACAGTGCCTGCCGATATAATCTTATCAAAATACCCAGATTAAATGATTCCTCAAGGCTAAATATGTGTTAATAATGAATCGATTTAGCCCAGAAAAAGTCTACAGTCTTAATAAGCCCTTGTGAAGCCCTTATTTACTATCTTAATAAACATGGCTTACCGGATCCCATAGGGAAAATGACAGCTTCCAGCATTACATCGTCTTGTTAGAATGTGTCATACCTCAAGCAGTAAGAGACTGCACACTGTTCCCCCAACTGAAGTTAATTGCTCTCAACAGTCCTGTGTGGAACAGCCATGGATTTTAGTTACGGTGCTAAAATCATTTTCCTCATACAAACAGAAATCTTCATCTCTTTTCTGTTTCTGAGTAAATAGTACATACCAGCACTATTTTAAAATAACAAACTCTTGATTGAATAATAAAAACTACAGTTAAACACTAAAAAACTCTAAGCCATCTCCGTGGAGATGTTGCCTGTACAACGGCAAAGAGAATGACTGGGGTAGGCGGAGCCTAGGAGGGATCATGTGACCAGCTTTGCTGGGCTCTTTGCCATTTCCTGTTGGGGAAGAGAATATCCCACAAGTAAGGATGACGCCGTGGACCGGACACACCTATGTTGGAGAAAAATAGTCAAATACACTGCCACAGCTCTACTGTGGCTCCTTCCTGCCCTTAAACACGATTTTTGCAGGAAAGAACCCCTCTATAGTGGTCCTCCTTTAGGGAAGCTGGATGTCTCAGTCTGTATAACTGCAAATAAAGTGCGCGAAAATAGGCCCCTGCCACCATGCACTCACAGTCAGAGGGCCATAAAAAACTACTCCTAGGAGTAAAATAAAAGCCATGTGGAAAACTAGGCCCCAAATAAAGATTTATCACCCTCAGAGAAAAAACGTTTTTTTCTGTTAAGTAATGCAAACGTTTTAACACTAAGTACTATGAGGGTTAACATAAAAATTACCCTTATCTTGTAAGCATGATCCCAGTCGCTGTTAAATCACTGTATCAGGCTTACCTCAAATATATCAGACACTGTCAGCATTTTCTAGACCTTATCTCTCTAGAAAAAAATATACTGAACATACCTCAAATCAGGCAATTTGCCAACCGTCCCCCCAACTGAAGTTTTCTTTCCATACTCTTCAGTTATGTGTGAGAACAGGAATGGACCTTAGTTACAAACCGCTAAGATCATCAACCTCCAGGCAGATTCTTCTTCCAATTTCTGCCTGAGAGTGAAACAGTACAACGCCGGTACCGTTTAAAAATAAACTTTTGATTGAAGGTAAAACTACTCTAAGTCACCACATATCTCTTGATACTTCCTTTCTTGTCGAGAGCTTACAAGAGAATGACTGGGGGTGGCAGTTAGGGGAGGAGCTATATAGACAGCTCTGCTGTGGGTGTCCTCTTGCAACTTCCTGTTGGGAAGGAGAATATCCCACAAGTAATGGATGAACCCGTGGACTGGATACACCTTTACAAGAGAAAAAACTTCTGGATAGTCAGATCAAACGGATGATCGCAAGGAACATCCATTTTAAAAGATCATGCTCAGAGAATGGATTGCTGTCCAGAGCCGTAGTGAGCCTCCGCCCACCACCAAATTCAAGATCCTCCTGTCTACAGAGGAGGAACTCACTAACTCACCAAGAGGTCCCTACTGGCACAGGCCCAGAAGACTGCTCGACTGAAAACTCAAGGATGATTGGAAGGAAAATCTGATTCACCTACCCAGAAAGGCTCTCTCTCCCTGCTGACAGGGAAGAGACCAAAACAGCACTGCCCTGGGGGAAATAGGATAAAAATCCCCAACACCAGGAGATCTGAACTAAACACTGAAGAACAATTCCCCAACCGGTAATCCACATAAACTTGGCCTGGGCTGATTCACACAGTGCCAACTAAGGCCTGAAGGTGAAATGGAGGGCAGAACCCAATGAAGTAAATTTAACTTCGTAAGTTCTAAAGCAAAGAAACTTCCTGTCTGAAAGATCAAGCCGCATCAAAAGAATCCAACCTGGTGTCAACACCAGAACTCAGGTCCACCTCTGAGGATCGAACTGGTAGGAAGGAAAGCCCAAAAGGTCTACTAGAAGGTGCTGGAAAATCCAGAAATGCCAAGACTCGGGGGGGCCCCCGCAACACTTAGAAATAGGCTACTGACACATAAAACCCCAGATCCCAAAACTTAGGATCGAAGCGAGGTTCCGTAAGAAAAAAATTGGTCCATAAGACCAGAACTGCTTAAACAAGCATGGTTTAAATGGACATCCAGCGTCAGCCGCCGGATTTGAACCATCAACCTTTGAGTTGCAAGGCCACAGAGAAAACTACCAGACTACACTGGACTGCTTTAGACAGGAAAGATATCCTTCTTCTAAAACCAGGTAGAGAGAACTGTATATTCTCTCTGAACAAGGAGATCAAATAAGCTCTGCTTAAAGATCATTGGACCCAGAAGGACGGGAAAACCCCTCCCCTAAATGGGCCATTTCCCAACAGTGTATGACACTGCGAAGAGTACCAGGACAAGACTCCAAAAGTCCCCTAGTCCAGAAAAAAAGATTGAAAGTTCAAGTCCGGTCTCGAGGACTCATATGATCCAGCATCAAGTGCCCATCCAGAAGAACCTAAGACAGGTCCTGCCTGTCCTTCGACATAGAATGGCCCGCTCTGCCTGAACCAGAATTAATTGAATGAGCTCCCTCTCTATATTAGAAGGGAAGAACAGACTGAACTATTACCCAAACAGGTCCTGCCCCTCCTCAAGGGTACGACACATCTGTCTTTTAAAAAAAAAAAAACACATAAGTTCCAGCAGAGCTAGGAACGGAAATAAACAAATAGAAAACAAGCTCTGTGGCTTAAACTTTCATATCTATAAAATCGAGGGAAACATCACCCCAACCAGAGATCTAGAAGCTTCCAGTGGAAGACTACCATCTCGACCATTAAAGTCGATATAACCAGGAACAATCCAAGTGCCGAAACTCCAAGAGAGTTTCCACAAGAACCCCAAGCTCTTCAAACAAAAACTATCCAAAACGGATAGAAATGTAAACAGTTAAACTCATCAAAAGGGTGTGCAAAACAAAGAGGTCCAGCCTGTGTATGACACAAACCCCCCACATAGAGCTCGGGACAGTGATTTTATAACTATATACAGAGACTATAAAGGAGAGGATCAAACCCTCTCCACTCGTCTTATCAAGATCGTTATCTGAGATAGAGGATTGAGATCCACCTGACGGATCAGAACAGGGAACCTCTAACATTGAAAAAATCTATCTCAGAAATAAACACAAGCGTGCCTCTCAGTCTTAAACCCAAATCCTCCTCAGTCAAAGGAATAAAATCAGGCGATTCCGACCCCGGAGGTTCTACTTCTGAAGCCTCAGAGGGAACCCCACCCCCAGATGACATATCTGGCACAATCGTCATTTTACACGACAGCCCATGTGTAGGAAAGCACAGATTAACCCTTCGCTTGTCCGTAGGCGGAAGAGGCAAACTCGCTAAAGCCATAGATATGGCCATACAAAAACACGCAGTAACCTCTGGTGGAATAAAATCTCCCTCAGACGAAGGAGTAATGGCACTTAGGGGAACTGCAGTTGTAGGATAAGATACTTTGGGACGCACCTCACATCTCAACATTGCTGGAAGAGAACACCCTATTGCAGCATACAGAACATAATTGAGCAGGCTGGTCTACCTAGTCCTCCTCACAATATACGCAGGTATCAAAATCTGAACCAGAGGAATCCTTTAGAATATCCATAATTCTAATTAAAGTTTTAGACAATAAACAACTGGCACCTACACCCCCAATGGCTGTGGCACTCACCACCTCCTATAACCCAGACAGGTAGAGAAATGAACTTCTCCGCAGCCCTCGGTGAGGAATCGGAAATGGAAGAACAAGACATGACTATCACATAACAAACATGATTAAAAGGACCTCACTGTTCAATAATCCCCCTCAGGAGATATTAACCCTTGATTCCATAAAGATAAAGGAGTCCCACTGAGACCCTGACTTCTATCGTTAACCTGTGTGTATAAAATGAAACGATCTTACCAAAATTCACTCCATGGAACAGAAACATGGTTCTTCAAATTTGACAGATAGTAGCAGCGCCTCTGACATGGACTTGAGTGATGAAAAGCAGGCAGCTAAACTCGTCAACGTTGATTGCTTATAGGAGCTGTTAATCTGAGTCTGGATGGTTTCGCAGAAAGACTCTCCCTGCATCTCCAGACTAACTTTTATCAATGCTCTCACTGAGAGGCTGACAAGACTACTTAAAACTCCAATTCCATCCCAAAGGGCAGGTACCCCTCATAAGGAACTACTCCGAAAAAAAACTTTTGCCACTTCTCTGCCAATAGGCAAAGAATGAATGAAGGATGAGGGAAGTGGGGGAGGTATTTAAGCCTTTGGCTGGGGTGTCTTTGCATCCACTTGGTGGCCAGGTTCTGTATTCCCACAAGTAATGAATGCAGCTGTGGAAACTCCCTGTATTTAGAAGGAAAGGAGCCACACTGTGAACCTGTCTTCTTGCGTTATCATACAGTATGTGTATAAAAAATTAAACAATCTTACTGGAATCTATGCCGGTAAGAAACACAGCCTCTCAAGTTTGACTTGTCTTGTAGCATCGCTCCTGACATGGACTTGAGTGATGGAAGCAGGCAGTGAAACTCGTCAAAACTGATTGCTTAGAAGCCGTTAATACGAGTCTGGATGGGTTAGCAGAAAGACTCTCCCTGCATCTCCAGACCCTAACTTTCGTCAATGCTCTCACTGAGAGGCTGAAAAGACTACTTAAAACTCCAGTCCCATTCGGAAGGGTAGATACCCTCCATAAGGAACTACTCCGTATCTTCTGCCACTTCTCTGCCAACCTCCTGTGAAGAAAAGGCAAAGAATGACTGGGATACGAGGGAAGTGGGGGAGGTATTTAAGCCTTTGGCTGGGGTGTCTTTGCCTCCTCCTGGTGACCAGGTTCTGAATTCCCACAATGAAGGAATGAAGCCGTGGACTCTCCTCATATTAAGAGGTAAAACATTAGGGATGCGCATTTGGATCTTTTGTGAGGATCCAAATTTTAAAGTAAGCAGCGGCTCATGCCCTTCGGATATTTTCGTAGCCGGATTGATTTGTGTTAAAGATCCCCAGTCTAAGATCTGGATTTGCAGATATCTTAGTGTGGGGATCTTTTACAGGAATCAATCCAGCTACAAAAATATTCGAAAAGCACAAGCTGCTGCTTACTTCCGCATTTAGATCCTCTCAAAAGATCCAAATGTGCATCATTAATAAACATAGCTTTTTTCACAGTGAACTGTATGTAGCTCAGTTTGGCACAAGCTATACAATGTGTCATTGCAAATGCAGCAAAACAATATTTGCAGTTTATGCACACTTACTCAGTAGGAATATCCATCTTTGAAAGCTGCAAAACAAAAACAAAAAATGTTTATTTAGAACAGTCAACCAGGTATTTTACAAGGAGGAAAAAAAAGACCATGAGACTTAAAAGGGACAGTAAACAACAGAATTTTTGTTGTTTAAAAAGGTAGATAATCCCTTTATTACCCATTCCCCAATTTTGCATAACCAACACAGTTATAATAATATACTTTTTACCTCTGTGATTACTTTTTATCTATGCCTCTGCAAACTGCCCCCTTATTTCAGTTCTTTTGACAGACATGCATTTTTAGCCAATCAGTGCTTGCTCTTAGGAGCTTCACATGCCGGAGCTCAATGTTATCTATATGAAACACATGAACTAACGCCCTCTAGTGGTGAAAAACTGTGAAAATGCTTTCCGATTAGAAGCAGTCTTCAAGGTCTAAGAAATTAGCACATGAACCTCCTAGATTTAGCTTTCAACTAAGAATACCAAGAGAACAA
Organism: Bombina bombina; assembly: GCF_027579735.1. Classification (NCBI taxonomy): domain Eukaryota; kingdom Metazoa; phylum Chordata; class Amphibia; order Anura; family Bombinatoridae; genus Bombina; species Bombina bombina. Next base: position 583,041,066 of record NC_069499.1, read on the forward strand.
AGCAAAATTGGTAATAAAAGTAAATTGGAAAGTTGTTTAAAATCACATGCCCTATTTAAATCATGAAAGATTTTTTTTTTACTTTACTGTCACTTTAAGCTCAGTATTACAATAATAAGAAAAAGAATTGGCACAAAATGCAGAAATAATATATGAAGTAACAGGGTTACAAAACTAAACAAGTGGACAAAAAAATGCAACCAGAAAAAGTATATAAAAATAAAACCAAGATCAGAGTAAGAAAATTCAAACAGGGAAGTAGAAACAGATGGGGGGGGGGGGGGGGGGCGCTCATATAAAACTCACTCACATGCTCATATAAAGCGGACATGGAATTAAGTGGCACTCCAGCCTGAATCATTTGCTTCATATAATTGTATTTCTCATCTAATTCAGCAAGAACAGACATGAAGTTAAAGCTTGGTGCCTTCTCCAGTGTGTCACATTGCCTTGAGAGAACACACTGCTCCATGCTTTGTTGATGAGTTTTCCAACACAGAAGACGACACACCCAGCGCTGTGTGTTCAAAAGCTCAAGCTCTGCCTTTACAGCCCGCCGTGTCAATGCCTCAGCACTCATCTTAACATCTCTTTCATCTCTGAACAAGGATAAGAAAAAAAAAGACACATTAAACAATGCCATACACACCAAAGAAAATACCTTAGACTAAGATATTTTATACAGTCAAGCTAGGTCTAGATATAAGAAATCTTTTCAAGGGTATTAACCACTTGTGCCTTTGGGGGGGGGGGGGGGGGATTCCTACACTACAGGAAAAGAAAATTACAACAACAAAAAAAAGGCCCTAAACTGCAGACTTGATACCAGTACCTAAGATTGTGGTGACCAGTAGGGGTGGAAGAGCTGTTTGGGAGGGATCAAGTAGGTATCAGGGAGATGGGAGGTGTCAGGTGGGAGGGTAATACCTAACACTACAGCAAATATTACCCTTAATAGCTTACAGATTAACCCCTTTACTGGTGGACATTTTAGAAGTGTGATGAACAGCTGCCAATTACCAGAAGCCAATTGCAAAGACATGCATGCTGCTTTTTTTGCCGTAGTTGTATGCAAATAATTTCAGTGGGAAACATTTCTTTTTTTTAAATGAACACATTTTTTTATATGATCAGAACTGACGTCCAAACGGTGGCATGAAATATACTCAAAAACATAATTTATGCTTACCTGATAAATTTATTTCTCTTGTAGTGTATTCAGTCCACAGGTCATCCATTACTTATGGGATATATTCCCTTCCCAACAGGAAGTTGCAAGAGGATCACCCAAAGCAGAGCTGCTATATAGCTCCTCCCCTCACATGTCATATCCAGTCAAGAAAGGAGAAACCATAGGGTGCAGTGGTGACTGGAGTTTTAATTAAAATTTAGATCTGCCTTAAAAAAGACAGGGCGGGCCGTGGACTGAATACACTACAAGAGAAATACATTTATCAGGTAAGCATAAATTATGTTTTCTCTTGTTCAGTCCACGGGTCATCCATTACTTATGGGATACCAATACCAAAGCTAAAGTACACGGATGATGGGAGGGACAAGGCAGGAACTTAAACGGAAGGAACCACTGCCTGTAGAACCTTTCTCCCAAAAACAGCCTCCGAAGAAGCAAAAGTGTCAAATTTGTAAAATTTTGAAAAGGAGTGAAGCGAAGACCAAGTCACAGCCTTGCAAATCTGTTCAACAGAGGCCTCATTCTTAAGGCCCAGGTGGAAGCCACAGCTCTAGTGGAATGAGCTGTAATTCTTTCAGGGGGCTGCTGTCCAGCAGTCTCATAGGCTAAACGTATTATGCTACGAAGCCAAAAGGAGAGAGAGGTTGCCGAAGCTTTTTGACCTCTCCTCTGTCCAGAGTAAACGACAAACAGGGAAGAAGTTTGACGAAAATCTTTAGTTGCCTGTTAATAGAACTTCAGGGCACGGACTACGTCCAGATTATGCAAAAGTTGTTCCTTCTTTGAAGAAGGATTAGGACATAATGATGGAACAACAATCTCCTGATTGATATTCCTGTTAGAAACTACCTTAGGTAAAAACCCAGGTTTAGTACGCAGAACTACCTTGTCTGAATGGAAAATCAGATAAGGAGTATCACAAT